>NC_056744.1:333661436-333822430 GCF_019279795.1 Protopterus annectens | reverse complement strand
CTCTCTCTCTGCCTCTCTCTCTCTCTCTCTGCCTCTCTCTCTCTCTCTCTCTCTCTCTCTCTCTCTCTCTCTCTCTCTCTCTCTCTCAGCTCCTTTGTCAGCTGACCCAGCTGCGGTTTCACCAGCTGCCAACTCTAACGAGAGCTATGCTTCTACTTCTACACCGCTGGGGAAAAATGGCAAGTAGTTAGAATCTCAGGGAAAAAAAGTTGCCTCAGTCTAGTGATTTAGTTTTTAAGATTTTTAATTATCTGGGCTTTATGTGGAAATTTATTTTACGTTATGCTGACAGTTTGATTGCTTGCTGTATCTTTACCTGCTGAACTGAAGTGTTGTATGTATGAGATTGTCTAATGTAACTTGGGTTTTGGTTTAAGGAATGGCTTAGAAGGTGCAGACACTATTTCTAGAAATTCAGTCACTTCTGTTGTGTTGAGAAGGTTTGCTTGTTTACATAACCAAAAAGTTTCTGAGGATTTAAAACTCAGATTTTGAATGCTCTTTTTAAGTTCTAAATTTGTGTTTGGTCCTGTGCTGTTACCATACCTCCCAACCCTACCGAATTACTCAGTTTTTACCAAGTTTTGGGGTCAAATAATGGGGTGCCACAATTATTGAGTGGCACCTTCATTTCCATTTTTCCCAGCTTCTTTAAAATTTTATTTTTTCCCCGTTTTGAGCTGATGTTATGTGCGTGATGACGTCAGCCTGTCAGAATTGAGCTCAACATGCGTGCTAATTTCCGGTGTTTGAACGGGCGCGAGCGGGAAGGAAACAATGGCTGCTGCTTTCTGCATGGATCTGTTGCAACGGGAAGAACACCATCTCTTCTGCTGCTTCGTGGGAAAGAATGTACTTTCTGCCTGGATCTACTGCAGCCTTCATTTTGTGGTGGAGCTGCTTATTTCAGGTAGGAATTGGTGTGTGTGTGTTTGAGAAGTTGAATATGTAAGGAAAATGGAAAGAAATCATTGACAGCCCCGTTTTGTAGGATATGTGTCATTTTATTTTGAGGACTTAAGTGGTCTCAACCACCTGGACTCATTTTCAGAAATGATCTAGTAGTTCCAAAAATGTTATAGTTACATACCTGAAGTAAGTTGGACAAAATGCATTACAGCAATTGAAAAAATGCACACGCACATGAAAATAAGTACGAAATGGTTTAACACAGTAGCTAAATCAGATAAATCGTAACAGTGTTACATGACTACAAGCTAAAATAATGTTTAGAGGGGAAAATATATTTAAGTAATTATGTAACTGTGCTGCAGGGCAGCAGATATTTAAAGAGGAACCTCATGAAGTCAACTGGGAGGAAGGTAGAAGAGAACACAAATGACTAAGTTTGACATACTATTGCATTTAGTATCCAAGTGTGCTCTAGGAAAATAATGCTGAGACTAATCTGAACATACTATTGCATTTAGTATCGCAGTGGAGCTATAGGAAAATAATGTGAGACTAATCTGAACATTCTATTGCATTTAATTTTGCAGTGGAGCTATAGGAAAATAATGTGAGACTAATCTGAACATTCTGTTGCATTTAGTATCAGTGCTGCTATAGGAAAATAATGTGAGACTAATCTGAACTTACTATTGCATTTAGTATCGCAGTGGAGCTATAGGAAAATAATGTTGAGACTAATCTGAACATACTATTGCATTTAGTATCGCAGTAATCTGAACATTCTGTTGCATTTAGTTTCGCAGTGATGCTGTAGGAAAATAATGTTGTAAGACTAATCTGAACATACTATTGCATTTAGTATTGCAGTAATCTGAACATACTATTGCATTTAGTATTGCAGTGGAGCTATAGGAAAATAATGCTGAGACTAATCTGAACATACTATTGCATTTAGTATCACAGTCGGTCTGTAGGAAAATAATGTGAGACTAATCTGAACATTCTATTGCATTTAGTATCACAGTGCTGCTGTAGGAAAATAATGAGAGTAATCTGAACATACTATTGCTTTTAGTATCGCAGTGGTGCTGTAGGAAGATAATGTGAGACTAATCCGAACATACTATTGCATTTAGTATCGCAGTGATGCTGTAGGAAAATAATGTTCTGAGACTAATCTGAACATACTATTGCATTTAGTATCACAGTGGTGCTGTAGGAAAATAATGTTGAGACTAATCTGAACATACTATTGCATTTAGTATCACAGTGGAGCTATAGGAAAATAATGCTGAGACTAATCTGAACATACTATTGCATTTGGTTTTGCAGTGGAGCTATAGGAAAATAATGTGAGACTAATATGAACATACTATTGCATTTAGTATCAAAGTGGTGCTGTAGGAAAATAATGTGAGACTAATCTGAACATACTATTGCATTTGGTTTTGCAGTGGAGCTATAGGAAAATAATGTGAGACTAATATGAACATACTATTGCATTTAGTATCAACGTGGTGCTGTAGGAAAATAATGTGAGACTAATCTGAACATTCTGTTGCATTTAGTATCAGTGCTGCTATAGGAAAATAATGTGAGACTAATCTGAACATACTATTGCATTTAGTATCGCAGTGGAGCTATAGGAAAATAATGTTGAGACTAATCTGAACATACTATTGCATTTAGTATCGCAGTAATCTGAACATTCTATTGCATTTAGTTTCACAGTGATGCTGTAGGAAAATAATGTTGAGACTAATCTGAACATACTATTGCATTTAGTATCACAGTGGAGCTATAGGAAAATAATGCTGAGACTAATCTGAACATGCTATTGCATTTAGTTTCGCAGTGGAACAATAGGAAAATAATGCTGAGACTAATCTGAACATACTATTGCATTTGGTTTTGCAGTGGAGCTATAGGAAAATAATGTGAGACTAATATGAACATACTATTGCATTTAGTATCAAAGTGGTGCTGTAGGAAAATAATGTGAGACTAATCTGAACATACTATTGCATTTAGTATTGCAGTGGTGCTGTAGTAAAATATTGTTGAGACTAATCTGAACATACTATTGAATTTAGTATCGCAGTAATCTGAACATACTATTGCATTTAGTATTGCAGTGGGTCTGTAGGAAAATAATGTGAGACTAATCTGAACATACTATTGCATTTAGTATTGCAGTGGGTCTGTAGGAAAATAATGGGAGACTAATCTGAACATACTGTTGCATTTAGTATCGCAGTGGAGCTGTAGAAAAATAATGTTGAGACTAATCTGAACATACTATTGCATTTAGTATCCCAGTGGAGCTGTAGAAAAATAATATTGAGAGTAATCTGAACATACTATTGCATTTAGTATAACAGTAATCTGAACATACTATTGCATTTGGTATCACAGTAATCCGAACATACTATTGCATTTAGTATCGCAGTAATCTGAACATTCTATTGCATTTAGTATCACAGTGGGTCTGTAGGAAAATAATGTTGAGACTAATCTAAACATACTATTGCATTTAGTATCGCAGTGATGCTGTAGGAAAATGTTGTGAGACTAATCTGAACATACTATTGCATTTAGTATCGCAGTAATCTGAATATACTATTGCATTTAGCATTGCAGTGGTGCTGTAGGAAGATAATGTTGAGACTAATCTGAACATACTATTGCATTTAGTATCGCAGCGGAGCTATAGGAAAATAATGCTGAGACTAATCTGCACACACTATTGCATTTAGTATCGCAGTGGAGCTATAGGAAAATAATGTGAGACTAATCTGAACATACTATTGTGTTTAGTATCGCAGTGGAGCTATAGGAAAATAATGTGAGACTAATCTGAACATTCTGTTCATTTAGTATCACAGTGGTTCTGTAGGAAATTAATGTGAGACTAATCTGAACATACTATTGCATTTAGTATCGCAGTGGTGCTGTAGGAAACTAATGAGAGACTAATCTGGACATACTATTGCATTTAGTATCGCAGTGGTGCTGTAGGAAAATAATGAGAGAATAATCTGAACATTCTGTTGCATTTTGTATCAGAGTGCTGCTGTAGGAAAATAATGCTGAGACTAATCTGAACATACTATTGCATTTAGTATCGCAGTGGTGCTGTAGGAAAATAATGTGAGACTAATCTGAATATACTATTGCATTTAGGATCACAGTGATGCTCTAAGAAAATTATGCTCAGACTAATCTGAACATACTCTTGCATTTGGTATCACAGTGGAGCTATAGGAAATAATGTTGAGACTAATCTGAACATACTATTGCATTTAGTATTGCAGTAATCTGAACATACTATTGCATTTAGTATTGCAGTGGAGCTATAGGAAAATAATAATGAGACTAATCTGAACATACTATTGCATTTAGTATCGCAGTGGGTCTGTAGGAAAATAATGTGAGACTAATCTTAACATACTATTGCATTTAGTATCGCAGTGATGCTGTAGGAAAATAATGTTCTGAGACTAATCTGAACATACTATTGCATTTAGTATCTCAGTGGTGCTGTAGGAAAATAATGTTGAGACTAATCTGAACATACTATTGCATTTAGTATCGCAGTGGAGCTATAGGAAAATAATGCTGAGACTAATCTGAACATACTGTTGCATTTAGTTTTGCAGTGGAGATATAGGAAAATAATGCGGAGACTAATCTGAACATACTATTGCATTTAGTTTCGCAGTGGAGCTATAGGAAAATAATGTGAGACTAATATGAACATACTATTGCATTTAGTATCAAAGTGGTGCTGTAGGAAAATAATGTGAGACTAATCTGAACATACTATTGCATTTAGTATTGCAGTGGTGCTGTAGGAAAATAATGTGAGACTAATCTGAACATACTATTGCATTTAGTATTGCAGTGGGTCTGTAGGAAAATAATGGGAGACTAATCTGAACATACTATTGCATTTAGTATCGCAGTGGGTCTGTAGGAAAATAATGGGAGACTAATCTGAACATACTGTTGCATTTAGTATCGCAGTGGAGCTGTAGAAAATTAATGTTGAGACTAATTAGATCATACTATTGCATTTAGTATCGCAGTGGAGCTGTAGAAAAATAATGTTGAGACTAATCTGAACACACTATTGCATTTAGTATAACAGTAATCTGAAAATACGATTGCATTTAGTATCGCAGTGGAGCTATAGGAAAATAATGTGAGACTAATCTGAACATTCTGTTGCATTTAGTATCACAGTGGTTCTGTAGGAAAATAATGTGAGACTAATCTGAACATACTATTGCATTTAGTATCGCAGTGGTGTTGTAGGAAAATAATGAGAGACTAATCTGGACATATAATTGCATTTAGTATCGCAGTGGTGCTGTAGGAAAATAATGAGAGAGTAATCTGAACATTCTATTGCATTTAGTATCACAGTGCTGCTGTAGGAAAATAATGCTGAGACTAATCTGAACATAATGTTTCATTTAGTATCGCAGTGGTGCTGTAGGAAAATGTTGAGACTAATCTGAACATACTGTTGTATTTAGTATCGCAGTGGTGCTATAGGAAAATAATGTTGAGATTAATCTGAACATACTATTGCATTTAGTATCGCAGTAATCTGAACATACTATTGCATTTAGTTTTGCAGTGGGTCTGTAGGAAAATAATCTGAGATTAATCTGAACTTACTATTGCATTTAGTATCGCAGTGGGTCTGTAGGAAAATAATGGGAGACTAATCTGAACATACTATTGCATTTAGTATCGCAGTGGGTCTGTAGGAAAATAATGGGAGAGTAATCTGAACATACTATTGCATTTAATATCGCAGTGGGTCTGTAGGAAAATAATGAGACTAATCTGAACATACTATTGCATTTAGTATCGCAGTGGAACTGTAGAAAAATAATGTTGAGACTAATCTGAACATACTATTGCATTTAGTATCGCAGTGGAACTGTAGAAAAATAATGTTGAGACTAATTTGAACATTTGCATTTAGTATAACAGTAATCTGAATATACTATTGCATTTAGTATTGCAGTAATCTGAACATACTATTGCATTTAGTATCGCAGTGGTGCTGTAGGAAAATAATGTGAGACTTATCTGAACATACTATTGCATTTAGTATCGCAGTAATCTGAACATTTTATTGCATTTAGTATCACAGTGGCTCTGTAGGAAAATAATGTTGAGACTAATCTGAACATACTATTGCATTTAGTATCGCAGTGGTGCTGTAGAAAAATAATGTTGAGACTAATCTGAACATACTATTGCATTTACTATCACACTAATCTGAACATACTATTGCATTTAGTATTGCAGTGGAGCTATGGGAAAATAATGCTGAGACTAATCTGAACATGCTATTGCATTTAGTATCTCAGTGGAGCTATAGGAAAATAATGTGAGACTAATCTGAACATAGTATTGCATTTAGTATCGCAGTAATCTGAACATACTGTTGCATTTAGTATTGCAGTAATCTGAACATACTATTGCATTTAGTATTGCAGTGGTGCTGTAGGAAAATAATGTTGAGACTAATCTGAACATACTATTGCATTTAGTATCGCAGTGGTGCTGTAGGAAAATAATGCTGCGACTAATCTGAAGATACTATTGAATTTAGTATCGCAGTGGGTCTGTAGGAAAATAAAGTGAGACTAATCTGAACATTCTATTGCATTTAGTATCACAGTGGAGCTATATGAAAATAATGTGAGTCTAATCTGAACATACTATTGCATTTATTATCGCAGTGGAGCTATAGGAAAATAATGTGAGACTAATCTGAACATACTATTGCATTTAGTATTGCAGTGGTGCTGTAGGAAAATAATGTGAGACTAATCTGAACATACTATTGCATTTAGTATTGCAGTGGGTCTGTAGGAAAATAATGGGAGACTAATCTGAACATACTATTGCATTTAGTATCACAGTGGGTCTGTAGGAAAATAATGGGAGACTAATCTGAACATACTGTTGCATTTAGTATCGCAGTGGAGCTGTAGAAAATTAATGTTGAGACTAATCTGAACACACTATTGCATTTAGTATAACAGTAATCTGAAAATACGATTGCATTTAGTATCGCAGTGGAGCTATAGGAAAATAATGTGAGACTAATCTGAACATTCTGTTGCATTTAGTATCACAGTGGTTCTGTAGGAAAATAATGTGAGACTAATCTGAACATACTATTGCATTTAGTATCGCAGTGGTGTTGTAGGAAAATAATGAGAGACTAATCTGGACATATTATTGCATTTAGTATCGCAGTGGTGCTGTAGGAAAATAATGAGAGAGTAATCTGAACATTCTATTGCATTTAGTATCACAGTGCTGCTGTAGGAAAATAATGCTGAGACTAATCTGAACATAATGTTTCATTTAGTATCGCAGTGGTGCTGTAGGAAAACGTTGAGACTAATCTGAACATACTGTTGTATTTAGTATCGCAGTGGTGCTGTAGGAAAATGTTGAGACTAATCTGAACATACTGTTGTATTTAGTTCGCAGTGGTGCTATAGGAAAATAATGTTGAGATTAATCTGAACATACTGTTGCATTTAGTATCGCAGTAATCTGAACATACTATTGCATTTAGTTTTGCAGTGGGTCTGTAGGAAAATAATCTGAGATTAATCTGAACTTACTATTGCATTTAGTATCGCAGTGGGTCTGTAGGAAAATAATGGGAGACTAATCTGAACATACTGTTGCATTTAGTATCGCAGTGGGTCTCTAGGAAAATAATGGGAGAGTAATCTGAACATACTATTGCATTTAATATCGCAGTGGGTCTGTAGGAAAATAATGAGACTAATCTGAACATACTATTGCATTTAGTATCGCAGTGGAACTGTAGAAAAATAATGTTGAGACTAATCTGAACATACTATTGCATTTAGTATCGCAGTGGAACTGTAGAAAAATAATGTTGAGACTAATTTGAACATTTGCATTTAGTATAACAGTAATCTGAATATACTATTGCATTTAGTATCGCAGTAATCTGAACATACTATTGCATTTAGTATCGCAGTGGTGCTGTAGGAAAATAATGTGAGACTTATCTGAACATACTATTGCATTTAGTATCGCAGTAATCTGAACATTTTATTGCATTTAGTATCACAGTGGCTCTGTAGGAAAATAATGTTGAGACTAATCTGAACATACTATTGCATTTAGTATCGCAGTGGTGCTGTAGAAAAATAATGTTGAGACTAATCTGAACATACTATTGCATTTACTATCACACTAATCTGAACATACTATTGCATTTAGTATTGCAGTGGAGCTATAGGAAAATAATGCTGAGACTAATCTGAACATGCTATTGCATTTAGTATCTCAGTGGAGCTATAGGAAAATAATGTGAGACTAATCTGAACATAGTATTGCATTTAGTATCGCAGTAATCTGAACATACTGTTGCATTTAGTATTGCAGTAATCTGAACATACTATTGCATTTAGTATTGCAGTGGTGCTGTAGGAAAATAATGTTGAGACTAATCTGAACATACTATTGCATTTAGTATCGCAGTGGTGCTGTAGGAAAATAATGCTGCGACTAATCTGAAGATACTATTGAATTTAGTATCGCAGTGGGTCTGTAGGAAAATAAAGTGAGACTAATCTGAACATTCTTGAGTGTACTCTGTTAAAGGCTTTTGGCCGAGGCGCTAGAGGTTTATTTTATTACTGTCTTTTGCAATAAATTCCTTCTGAGGAGTTGCTGGGTTGCTGTTTGTGGTTTTTCAATCTACTTTGTTTGCTGTGGTCTTTCAACTATGACCAGTGATTCCTTGGTGGGTCTTCCTAGGATATTCCTAGATACTCCGGTGGAGATTTTACCTAAATCTATGGACAGTGCACCTACAAGTGTAGAGGTTGCAGCTGGGTCGAATTCTACTTGTAACGGATGTGTCCGCAATGAAGGAGTTGGTGTAAATGAAAGAGACAATGGGGTGTTGAATAAATGGACTAAGGATAGAAAGTTATGGAATCAAAATCCTTTTTCGAAAATTGGTAAAAAAGTAGACACCTTTAATAACCCTGAAGTATCGGAAATGTTGTCACGGATGGAGAAGTTGTTGTTTAAAGAAACTGCCACATTTTTAAATTCGCAAAGTATGCAGAGATATGAGGAGTTAGAAATTATTCCTCGGGGGTTAAGAGCCACCAAAAACCCCTCCACACCGTTTGATTTAACTGTTTCGGAAGAGCGGGTGTTCCATGAGAGGTGGATAGCCGCTGCTCACAATTGCAGTTTAGAGTGGGTTCATATTTTAGTTGAGCGCGATCTCTTTAAGAGACAGCAACTTAAAGAAGAGATCAAAGGTTTATGTCAGGATATCACAAACATGATCTCACATGAAGAACTGCATGGCTTTTTGGTGAAAACCAATGAGCAGCTGGTTAACTACGAAAAAGAATTGATTGATAGAAAGAAGAGCAAATTGATTCGCGACATACGCGATTATGATAATAAAAAGGCGTTCCTAGTGGCGACCAATCCAAAGGGACGTAAACAACACGTTCAGTTTGAACAGCAGAAGTAGTCAGCTCAGAATGCAGCAAAGAGGGCGTTTACATCAGGGGAAAGTATGACTTCAGTAACGGAAGGTGAAACAGATGAAGATTTTCCATATTTACCGCCAGCGGGGAACAATACGTATTTGAATTCGTTTCGTGGAGGTTATAGAGGCAGAAAACGTAGCTGGAATGGGACAGCACAAGGCTACTATCCAGAACAGCGTACGTTTCAACGGACAAGTAAACGAGGCAAATGGGACTAGTAGCTCTAATTGTTTGTCAGTATGTGAGTATGTAGTGAATTTATCAGGTTTTGAGCTCTCTGAAGCTCAGATGTCTGTGTTAACTAAAGGGTTAAAGTATATACCTACGGTTTTCCCTAGACTACATGAACTGAAAAGTGATATCTTTCGTTTCATACGGAAGTTAAAGTTAATGCATTTTTTTACCATGGAAAATGTGAATAATAATGAAAATTATGATTCTGATGAATATAGCAGTAGTTCAAATGATAGTTTTTATTCATGCTGTTCCATGGAAGAAGATGAAATTGTTTGCAGTAATGCATATTGTAAACTGAATACTGACAATATAAAAGTTAAAAGTGGTTTTGTTCCCTATTGCAATAATGAGACCATACTATGTTTAGATAAATTTTTAAATCTGAATATACAAATAGTGTATGACAAGTTTATAAGTCAAAAGAAAAAAGGTGTAAAATATAATTTGAATAAAAATGAGTGGCATGGTTTAAATGATTTAAGTAAAAATGTACAAATGGTATTTAAACCATCTGATAAAGGTGGGAAGTTAGTTCTAATGAACTATACTCAATATTTAGCAATGTGTTACAAGCACTTGAATGATAAGACAGTTTATCAGAGTATAGATATACTGGAATATGAGAAAGCCCAAGCTATGTATATTGCATTATTGGAAAAGGGCAAAAGATTGCATTATTTTTCAGGCAAAGATGTGAAGGATAAGTTTGCCATAAAAAATCCGAGAATGCCATGCTTTTACTGTCTGCCAAAGATTCACAAAGATCTGGTGAATCCACCAGGGCGGCCGATTGTTTCAGCCAGTGGGAGCTTTTTGAATAATATCTCATGTTTGTTACATGAATTCTTAGTGCCAGTAGTAAAAAAATTACCTTCTTACGTAAAGGATGTTTTTGAATTTTTGTCAGTAGTAAAACAAGTTAAATGGAATGAAGAAATGTTCTTTATAGTAATAGACGTTGTCAGTCTTTATACAAATATTAAACATATGGATGGCGTTAGAGCAATGAAACATTTTTTAGGTGATAGTCCCTTGGTGGAATACATTGTAGAACTACTCATGATGTGTTTACAGAATAACATATTTGAATTTGATGGGCAGTTATATAGGCAAAAACAGGGGACAGCGATGGGGGCTCCATTTGCCCCCTGTTATGCCAATATATTCATGGGCTTGTTTGAACATTGTTATATCTATACCAATAAGTTTTTTTGTAAACATGTAATTAATTATTATAGATACATAGATGATCTCATTTTTATTTGTAGAGGGGGCAGTGAGTTAGTTGAGCAATTTATAAATCAAATACAAGTGAATAGTATGGGAATAAAATTTGATGGATTACAGAAAGGTAATAAGGTAAACTTTCTGGATGTGGAATTAATAGGGGATAGTTACCAACACAAGGTAATTTCCAAAATACATAGAAAATTTCCAGAAAGTAACAATATATTACATGGGGAAAGTTTTCATCCTTTACATACTATTAAATCTATCCCATATACTGAGTTTAATAGAATAAAAAGATTATGTAGTGAGATTGGAGACAGAAATATTGAATTATATGATAGTTTTCAGAGATTTAAAAAAAGGGGGTATGATGAAATGAATCTAAAAGAAAGTTTAAATAAAGTGCTGGATAGCATAAAAGAGAACTATAGTTTGACATATTATAAGAAGAGTAACAGAAGGGAACATGATAGGAATATTTACTTTACCACGACGTACTCTGTAATATCAGAAGAAATTATTGACATTATTAAATCTAGTTGGAATACCTCAAAAAAAGAAGTAGATTGCCTGCAACACAAGAAACTTTTATTTTCTTTCAATAGGGGAAGAAATATTAAAGATTTTATAGTGCATAGTAGATTTCAAAGGCCAAAATTAGAGATAGCAGATAGAATAAAAGAAAAAGGCACAATAGTGTGTGGAAAATGTACGATTTGTAGATATGTTACTCAACGTTTTGATAGAATTAATAATAAGAATTTTGAAACAAATGAATGTTTTACTTGTAAAAGTCAGAGAGTTATATATGCTATTAAATGTACATGTAACAAATTTTATATAGGTGAAACCAAAAGACAATTTTCTTGTAGAATAAAAGAACATATAAGGGATGTTAGGAATAATAAAATAACTAGCCCTGTAGCCATACATTTCAATGAAATACATAATGGCAGTTTGGATGGTTTTGAGACAACAATTTTGGATAGAGTTGTTTGTAATAAATTTATGGGTGATGAACAAGTGAAACAGTTATTAAGAAAGAAAGAAGCATTCTTGATATTGAAATTTAATACTATGTCTCCTGTGGGACTTAATCAAGAATGCTTCTGGAAGAGTTTTGTGTAAATATGTAAATATGTACATGTTGTTTTAAGAAGCATGGCTTAAAAGTTTGTAATATATGTAATTAATCTATTATTCTATTAATCAATTATGGTTTGCTATATATAGATTGAGAGTTTTTTAATGAGTGTACTCTGTTAAAGGCTTTTGGCCGAGGTGCTAGAGGTTTATTTTATTACTGTCTTTTGCAATAAATTCCTTCTGAGGAGTTGCTGGGTTGCTGTTTGTGGTTTTTTAATCTGAACATTCTATTGCATTTAGTATCACAGTGGAGCTATATGAAAATAATGTGAGTCTAATCTGAACATACTATTGCATTTATTATCGCAGTGGAGCTATAGGAAAATAATGTGAGACTAATCTGAACATACTATTGTATTTGGTATTGCAGTGGTTCTGTAGGAAAATAATGAGAGACTAATCTGAACATACTATTGCATTTAGTATCGCAGTGGAGCTATAGGAAAATAATGTTGAGACTAATCTGAACATACTATTGTATTTGGTATCGCAGTGGTTCTGTAGGAAAATAATGAGAGACTAATCTGAAAAGGGCTTTGCTAATAGACTTTAGGAGCAAAAACAGAGTTGGCTTTGCTTCTTGATCTTGTTAAACTAATAAGAGTTGGGTTGGCTCAGTGAATGGATAGGTCTTCATAAGTGAGGGACACTGTGAGACTGCGTTAGTACATGAGGATGGACAAGAATGTATGTTGACCTCTGTTTGGGAAGGGCATTGTCTTTATGTATTGTGTGGTAGTCGTGTTGCTTTTTAGATTTTATAATAAAAGAGCGTACCTTATTTCAGTTTTAGTGTGGAGCAAGGTGGATCTACCTAAGAGTATAGGTATCATGTAGATAAATCTTTTTATAGGAATTCATCAACATTTAACATGTATTTGATTAAGACTTGTCAGATTTCTTTTTGTAGCTCAGTTTTATTATGGAACAGTGAGATATGTATGGAGGAAGTTTTGGGGTTTGTATTAGGAATATTAGTCTTAATATTAAACAAGGTATATAGTGTAATTTATCAGTTGAAAGATGAGTTGCTGCTTTTCCTAGATCATTTCAAGAACAAGGATAATGCACATGGAATAATCTGATTTATATTTCTACCTCTGTAGCAGAGTGGAGACATGGGGACAGTAGTTAAAAAAAGGAATTTCCCATTTAGGAAGAAATGGAAAAGGGTGTCAGAGGATTTTTCAGAGAAACACACAGTACAGGTGACCCCCCCAGCGGCACATACACACTTCCTCAGCAGCTCTCTCCTCACTTCCTGGTTCTGTCAAAGCCTGCCCTCTCTTCCTATTCCTACCTTCAATATTACTAGCTCAATGTAAAGCATTTTTGTTACTCTGACATACACCTATTGCTTCTACATTGTTTTTGTAGCTGAAATAGCCATTTAAATATTTGTGTAATTACTGAACTGCATTATTGTATATTGCTACATTCTGAGCCTGAAAATGGTTCACGCCATTGAATCTTATATTTTTGTAACCTAAAACATTAAAATTTAAATGTGTACTTATTGTACTGTGTGATGTGACATATTTTAAACACGTAGAAAACCTCTGATATGATATGTCTGAAAAAACATAGTGTGCACAAAACAACTTTCAGTTCTCTTTAGCTCTTCATGTTTTTTGGCCATAATTTATTAGTGCGATCACTTGTAGTAAATCAACAGTTCTGTTTGTAAGATCATAATGTCCCCTAACTCCTTGGTGCCTATTTGTGAGAGAATAGTCATTCTGACCAGTCAGACACTGTTATTGCACATTAAAGAAACTGATATGTATTATCTAAACTCACCTGTTAAGCTACCCTAGGAAATGCTAGGCTGAAATAAAAAGGCATCGTGCTGAAAGCATAGCTCCTCTTAAACCATGTTTATCGCTGAATGGGTTTGTCTACCAGGGAAGGAGTGTATATAAATTTATTGAAAGACGACATTACCATACCTGTACCAATGTCTGTGTTTTACCTTTGATCTATTAACACTGATGTGAAGCCTCCGTAATGTTCCTTTTGTGTTACATCTCCTCCAGGACTTTAATGAAACTTCTCTCTGACTTCCTGATAAAATGACATAGGAGATGTTCTTCGTGTTTCACTGTTGCAGTCATTACATTTGGGGTAATCTGCTGACAGGTTGCCCTTAGTCGGTCTGACTAACAAAGTATTGGGTCCTGCGTCGGTTGCTGTCTCCTCTTCCATGACGTCAGGTCGTCACGGGTATAAAACATGCAGCCGACGCCATTTTATTCAGTCTTTCTTGCTGCGTGGTGCCCGAAGCAGTAGTAGTTCGCAAGTGCCGCTCGGCCGACTCCTGAAATTTTCGCATTCAAGTTTCAGAACCGAAGTCTTCAACTAAAGCTAAGTACCCCGTTGGGGAAACTTTTTCTTGCTCCTTACCGATGTCAGTAAAAGTTAATAATTGCATTACTTGTGGGAAGCAAATTCCTCATAAGGATTTTCATTTGTACTGTATTCCTTGCCTAGGCCCATATCATAACTGCCTTGCTGTCGGTTTTGTGCTAGATTTAACCAACGCACTATTAAGCGTCTGTATATTTTTGCTTCAAAATATTTTGTATCCAGATTTAATTAACATGAAATGTCGTCGGTTAGCAATCCGTCTACCAGAGTTCACAAAAAATGCAAAGAAACAGACAGACCGTTGAGGTCCAAAACTGACGAAGCTTCTTCTAAGCCAGTCGCCGGTACTCAGTGAGGCGCTTTCGCAGCTCCTGATACCTGCTACTTTTGAGTCGCAGGCCTCTACCGAGACCCATGCGGAGTCTGGTATGCCGCAAGATTCTCAGAGTATTGAACCCGCGGATGTCTCTTCCTTGGATGGGTCTGGAGCCGCTGAGCAGGCACCGGCTTCTGATGGTGTTTTCAGGCCTCAACATTTTTACATAAAACCGATGCCAGCTTCAAAAACAAGATCAAAAACATCTAAGTCTAAAAAACCAACGCATGAGCCACGTGCTCAGGCTCCTATGCCTAAAAAACAGATGATCAAAATGTCTGAGGACTTAATTACCTTGATCAGGGGTTCCTAACCCCCCCCCCCCCTGCTAAGAGGCCTAGGCAAGACATTGATTATGACTCTTCAGATCAGGTTTCCATTTCTTCTGATTCCTCTTCTGATCAGGAATTTTCTGTACTACCCTATCAGGATTCAAATGCAGAGGAATCCATCCCATCTGCATCTCCTTCTGAGGATTATTCTTTTGGAGAAACCTTGCATACTTTAAGGTAACATTTTCATTGGGAGAGTCAGGATTTCTCTGAATCAAAAAAGAGGCTTGGATTTTCTCCTCCTTCCTCAGCATAAGCCTTTAGCTATACCTCCTTTACTGGACATTGTTTATGATGTGTTTTCGGAATCGAGCATGGCTCCTGATTCCCTACCGCTGGCTCCTAGTAAGCCAGACAGATATTACAGGGTACCTGACTCCCACAAAATTCTATTCAAAAATCCTGCTGCTGACCCTGAAACTATCTCACAGGGTCCCAGAGGTATAAAGGCCTCTACAGCCAAAAATCCTACCCCCCTCTGATAGAGATTCCAGGGTGGTGGATAGATGGGGAAAGAAGGTTTATACGTCCGCAACGTCGGCAGTTAGGGCTTTAAACTGCCAGTTTCATACGCTTAAATATCAACAGCATGTTATGGGCTTACTGAAACAGAAAATTATGCTGATTTCTGATTGTGTGGAAAATAAAGAATTACAGGAATTATTGCATGCAGCAGAACAGGATGGAAAGCATACTTTGCAATGTGGTTTTGATTTCTTGGAGGCCTCTTGCAGGGCCGCAGTTACTGGATCTGTGATTAGAAGGCATGCCTGGCTCAAGGAGCAAACTCTGCATGATCATGTTAAAGCTAAATTGTTGGATGCCCCTTTACAGCATGATACTCTGGTAATAAGGCAGAAGAGGTTTTAAAGAAAATGGAAGACAAAGCTAAATCTATGCAAATTGTAAAAGATTTCTTACAAGTGCAGCCACCCAGATTCAGTAGGCACTGGCCTACTAAAAAGTGGTCCTTTCCTGTGTCCAACAGAGCCTCTCAAGGAAAATCCAGGTGCTCAAAAGGCTCTAGATACCAATCACAGGGTTCTTACAGGTCAAAGCAATGGGGTGCCTCCACTTCCAAATCTGGAGGAAACAAAGCACAACCCTACAGTAAGCAGTCTCAATGACTTCCCTCTTCCATCACCAAGCACTTATCACTTCATGCTCAAAATTGGCAGTTAATTACCCAGGACAAGTGGGTATTACACATAGTATCCCAGGGGTACAGATTTTATTTCCATACTTTGCCAATTCAAAACGGTTGGCCAGATCTGCCACAAAATCAATGGGCAGAGGCTCAGAAACAAGTTGCGTCCCTCATGGATATGGGTGCTATTCAACCAGTACCAGAACAAGAAAAAGGACACGGTTTTTATTCAGGACTGTTCCTGGTACCCAGAAAAGACAATGCCTGGCGTCCAATACTGGACTTAACGATTTTGAACACGTTCTTGGACAGTACAAAATTCAAAATGCTGACTTTACAACAGCTACTGCCTATGCTGGGCAGGAACGCTTGGTTAGTGACTCTAGACTTAAGAGTCATACTTGCATATCCCAATAAGGGAATCGTGCAGAAGATACCTCCACTTCAAGGCAGGTTTTATGCATTACCAATTCTCTGCACTGCCTTATGGCTTATCTACTGCGCCCAGGGTCTTTACAAAGTGCCTGGCACCATAGGTTCATAGGTTCATACTAGGCTATCTGCCCAAGGGCATTTACAAGCCTAGCCCATAGTTTTGTGGCTTACGCCACCCCTTTAGTATGGGGAACTATACCCATTATTTTGCACGATTATCTGCACGATTCCCTTATTGGGATATGCAAGTATGACTCTTAAGTCTAGAGTCACTAACCAAGCGTTCCTGCCCAGCATAGGCAGTAGCTGTTGTAAAGTCAGCATTTTGAATTTTGTACTGTCCAAGAATGTGTTCAAAATCGTTAAGTCCAGTATTGGACGCCAGGCATGGTCTTTTCTGTATACCAGGAACAGTAATTGCATTTTGCAGACAAAGACGCGTACAGATTTATCCTTACCTGGATGACTGTCTCACTCGAGCAGAGAACAAGGACATTCTTCTTCAACATCTGGCATTTGTAAAAAGGCTTCTAACATGCCTAGGGTACACAATAAATGAAAAGAAATCACAACTGGTACCCTCTCAAAAAATTACATTCCTGGGTGCAAGCTTGAATAACAACTGCCCAGATGGCTTATCTTACACCAGACAAACAAAGGCAACTGACTTTTTATATTTCAAACAGATGGCAACAAAAACCCAGTTATCTGCAAGACAAATTCTGCAGGCTTTGGGGTTCATGGCATCCTGCATTCTATTAATTCCATATGCAAGACTGCATATGAGGAAACTTCAATGGTACCTAAAAAGTTTATGAAGTCAACATTGTCACAGTCTGGAAACAGTGATTCCTCTCATTCCCTGCCTACAACAGGAGATGTTCATCATGTTACACTGCTGCAGTCATTACACTTGGGTTATCCTGCCATCAGGCGGTCCTGCAGTCGGCCAGAGTTCCAAAGTCTTGTTCTGGCATTGGTTGCTGTTGCTTCTTCCCTGACGTCAGTGCGCCAGGAGTATATAAGATGCATCCAACGCCATTTTCTTCAGTCTTTCTTGCCACGCAGCGCCCGAAGCAAAAGCAGTTCGCAAGTGCCGGTCGGCCGACTCCTGAGATTTTCGAAGTTGAATTTCAGATCCAGAGTCTTCAATAAAGCTAAGTATCCCCATTGGGGAAACTTTTTTCTTGCCTCAGACCGATGTCAGAAAAAGTTAATAATTGTATTTCTTGTGGGAAGCAAATACCTCATAAGGACTTCCACTCTTACTGTATTCCATGCCTAGGCCCTGATCACAACGTCACTAGTTGTCGGGTTTGTGCTAGATTTAACAAACGCACTATAAAACGGCGTTTTGATTTTGCTTTGCACTACTTTGTCTGAAGGTTCAATTATACAATGCCGTCGGAACAACCGACGACTGCAATTCATAAAAAACGCAAAGACAAGGATAAAGACAAGTATCCGAGGTCCAAGACCGACGAAGCTTCTTGTAGGCCAGTCGCCAGTTCACCAGTTCTTAGTGAGCCGCTTTCGCAGCCCCTGACACCCGCTACCTCAGAGCCACAGGCCACCTCCGACTCCCACGTGGAGACAACTAGGCCTCTGGAAACTCAAGGTATTGGGCTTACGGAAACTAATCCCTCAGATGGGTCCGGAGCCGCTGAGCAGGTAACTTACCATTAAAGCAGCAGCCAAGACAAAAACACCATTAAAGACAAAGAAGCAAGTACAGCATTCTCCTGGACAGGCCTCCATGCCTAAGAAACAGATGCTCAAAATGGCCGAAGACCTCATTACTCTAATCAGGGGTTCCCATCCCTCTCCTGAGAAAAGGCCTAGGCAGGATACAGACTATGATTCCTCTGATCAGGTTTCCATTTCCTCTGATTCCTCTTCAGATCAGGGATACTCTCTACCCCCCTACGAGGACTCTGATGCTGAAGAATCTATCCCTTCAGCATCTCCTCCTGAGGATTACTCTTTTGGGGAAGCTACATACCATGAGGGAGCATTTCGATTGGGAAAGTCAGGGTTATTCAGAATCCAAGAAAAGGCTCAGGGACTTTCTTTTTTTGCCTCAGCACAGGCCCCTTGCTAATTCCGCCTGTTACATATTGTGGATGATGTGTTCTCTGAATCCAGCTTATCTCCTGTTTCTTTGTCCCCTGCTCCAGCCAATCCAGATAGGTATTATAGAGTCCCTGACTCTCACAAGTTTCATTATAAAAGCCCTTCTGCTGAGCCAGAAACCATTTCCCATTGCAAAAAATCCAGTTCCCTCTGACAGATTCTAGAGCATTGGATAGATGGGGGAAGAAAGTTTACACTTCTGCAACTTTAGCAGTAAGGGCTTTAAATTGCCAGTTTCACATGCTCAAGTACCAACAATATTTAATGACTTAGTTAAAACAGAAAATGCTTACAAGCCCAGAAGCTCCTGACTATAAAGAAAAATGCAGGATTTATTGCATGCAGTTGAACAGGTGGGAAAACATACCCTGCAATGTGGTTTTGATTCTTTAGAGGCCTCTTGTAGAGCCGCAGTTACAGGTTCTGTGATTCGAAGACATGCTTGGTTAAAAGAACAGAGTTTACCTGACCATGTTAAGGCAAAATTATTGGATGCTCCTTTACAGCATGATACCTTGTTTGGTGTTAAGGCAGAAGAGGTGTTAAAGAAAATGGAGGATAAAGCTAAATCTATGCAAACAGTCAGATTTCTTACAGGTACAGCCACCTCGATTTAGCAGAAATTAATTGGTCCTTTCCAGTGTCAGACAGGCCACAGAGAGGTAGATACAGACGCCCTAGAGGCAGATCTCAATCCCAAGGCTCTTACAGACAACGACAGTGGGGTACCTCAACCCCAAAAGGAGGTGAGGACAAGTCTCAACCTTACAGGAAACAGTCCCAATGACTTCCCCCTTCGTATGCCAAGCACTTCCCTTTTGGCAGCCCCCTTAGGGGGAAAACTAGCACTTTTTACTCAAAATTGGCAAACAATCACCCAAGACAAATGGGTTCTGAATATTGTCTCTCAAGGATACAGGTTCCACTTTCACACTTTACCAAGGCTAAAGGGAATGCCAAACCTGCCACAAAATCAATGGGCAGAGGCTCAAAAACAAATTTCAGCCCTCATGGACATGAGAGCTATTCAGAAAGTACCACAGCAGGAACAAGGAAAAGATTTTACTCAAGACTCTTCCTGGTCCACAGAAAGGACAAAACCTGGAGACCTATACTAGATCTTTCAACTCAAAATACTTAACCTGGATGTTCCGAAATTCAAAATGTTGACACTACAGCAGCTTCTTCCCATACTGGGCAAGAAGGCTTGGCTTGTTGCTCTGGACCTCAAAGAGGCATACCTGCATGTCCCTATCAGACAAGATTGCAGAAGATACCTCAGATTCAAAGCTGGTACAATGCACTACCAATTCTCTGCACTGCCCTTTGGCTTATCTACTGTGCCCCAGGGTCTTTACAAAGTGCCTGGCACCAGTAATTGCATTTTGCAGATGAAAAGGAATTCAAATATATCCGTACCTGGATGACTGACTCATTCAAGCAGAGAAAAAGGACATTCTCTAAAGTATCTGGCGCTTGTAAAAAGGCTGCTAATTTCTTTAGGGTACACAGTAAACGAAAAGAAGTCAAAACTAGTGCCCTCACAACAGATAATATTCCTGGGTGCCAGCTTGGATACAATGGCCCAGATGGCTTATCTCACGCCAGACAAACAAGGACAACTGATTCAATATTTTCAATTACTGGCAAAAAAGTCCCATCTCCCTGCAAGAAAAATTCTGCAGGCCCTGGGATTCATGGCATCCTGCGTACTACTAATACCATATGCCAGACTGCATATGAGGAAATTACAGTGGTACCTAAAAAGTGTTTGGACTCAACACTCTCACAGTTTAGAAACAGTAATACCAATAATTCCCTGCCTACAACAGGAGTTTCGATGGTGGGCACAGGCACGTCACTTCAACAAGGGTCAGCCTTTCACTCTGCCCACAGCCAGGCAGACTCTAACAGATGCTTCGGATTATGCCTGGGGAGCACATATGGCAGGAAAATGTATTCAGGGCAAGCGGACAACAGACCAAATGCATCTTCACATCAATCGAAAAGAGATGTTGGCTGTTCAAAATGCCCTAACAGCTTTCAAGGACCTTCTGTATCCAGGACAATTATTATTAAAGACAGACAACACCACAGTAATGTGGTACATAAACAAACAAGGCGGCACTCATTCTTATCCCCTATGCAGGCAAGCCATGACCTTGTGGAACACAGCTCTAACTTATCAAGTTCATCTGCAAGCGCAATTCCTGCCAGGAGTGAAAAATACTCTGGCAGACAATCTCAGCAGAAATATCATGGACCCTCACGAATGGAAATTGAATCCACAAATCTTCAGCATGGTAACGCAAACATGGGGGTGCCCAGATATAGATCTTTTTGCCTCCCCACTGAATTGCCAACTACAAAAATTCTGCACAAGGACTTACCACATACAAGCATGGAAAGTGGATGCTCTTTCGTTCAGCTGGAAAAGCCTAAAAGTTTATGCCTTCCCAGCACTGCCTCTCCTTTCAAAGGTACTCCTAAAAGCCAGACAAGAAAAACCACAGATGATCCTGATTGCTCCAGACTGGCCACGCCAGCACTGGTACCCAATTTTAAAGAACTTAGCTCAAGGCCCACCATGGATTTTGCCTCAAATTTCACACCTTTTGACTCAGCAAAACAATCAGATCCTGCACGGTCAGCTCAAACCCTAAACCTGGCTGCATGGCAGATTCATTAGTCAAACAGGCAACACCTCTCTCGAAAGCTGTTATGGATGTCATTTTGGAGGCCAGGAGGCCTAGCACCAGGCAATCTTACGCAGAAAAATGGAAGAGATTCTGTGCCTGGAAATAGGCTCAAAGCCTTGACCCTCTTGTCCCAAACATTCCTCAGATTTTACAATACTTGCCTGAGATGCTGGACAAAGGCCTATCCTTCTCTTCAATTAAGATCCACTCCTCTGCCATTTCAGCTCATTACAACACGGATCCTCCTCTATTCTCTCATCCCTTGCTAAAGCAGTACCTCAGAGGAGCTAAAAACATAAGACTGCCCCAGAAAGCACCAACGTGGGACCTCAATTTTGTTTTTGAAAAACTGACCTTGCCACCTTTTGAGCCAGCCAGTACAGCCGACCTAAAATTTTTATCATGGAAAACAGCTCTGCTCCTGGCAGTAATTTCAGCACGAAGAATCTGAGCTACAGGCATTAATGGCAGTGGAACCTTTTATAATATTTCATCAGGACAGGGTTTCTTTAAGGATAAACCCTACCTTCATGCAAAAGGTGGTATCTAGTGTGGCTCTTAACCAAACCATCCATTTGCCAACTTTCTATCCAAACCCCCGGAATAAAGGGGAGAAACTTCTGCACTCTTTGGACATACACAGGCAGCTACACTTCTACTTGGACAAAACAAAAGCTTTCAGGAAAACTGAGCAACTGTTTGTAGCATATGCTGCAAGATCACAGGGCAAGGCTATCTCAAAGCAGACTATTTCCAAATGGATAGGACACTGTATTCGTTACTGCTACACACCGCATGGAAAATCAGTCCCTAATTACATTAGGCCACATTCTACCAGAGCAACAACCACTTCAACAGCCTTTCTCAGAGGAGTACCAACCAAGGAAATTTTGGAGGCTGCAACTTGGAGTTCAGTGCACACCTTTACCAAGCATTACCACTTGCCTCTTTACTCTAAATCCAGAGCAGGATTTGCCACTGCAGTTCTGCAGGGCCTCATAGCCAATCCTAACTCTTTATAGACCAGCCACCCAACCTTATCTTTGGAATTCTACCCAAGTGTAATGACTGCAGCAGTGTAACACGATGAACATAGTACAGTTTTGTACCTACCATAAATGTAGATGTTCGAGTGTTCACACTGCTGCAGTCCAGGTTACCCTCCCTCCACCCCCTCTGTCCTAGCTGGACTTATCTATACCTTTCTATCCTATACAACCTTTGTGGTGTATTTGCTTGTAACTGAAGGTATTGTTTTTATTTTTCATGTATGTTTTATTAGCAATATGTATTGCCTACCTACTTGGGGGCACCTGACATCTGGGTCAAGAAAAACTGAAGAAAATGGCGTTGGATGCATCTTGTATGCCCCTGGCGCACTGACTTCAGGGAAGAAGCGACAGCAGCCGATGCCGGACCAAGACTTTGGAGCTCTGGCTGACTGCGGGACTGCCTGACGGCAGGATAACCCAAGTGTAATGACTGCAGCAGTGTGAACACTCTAACATCTACATTTATGGTAGGTACAAAACTGTACTTTTCTTTGGTAGGCAGAGACATGTCACCAAAACAAGTGACTGTCATTCACTCTACCCCGATGCATTCAGGGCATTTGCAGCCCAAAACAAATGCATCTGTATATCAATCAGAAAGAGATGCTAGCTGTTCAGAATGCCCTGACAGCCTTCAAGGACTTGCTTCATCCAGGACAACTACTGATAAAGGCGGACAACACCACGGTTATGTGGTACAGAAATAAGCAGGGGGGTACACATTCCCTACCCCCTTTGCAGACTAGACATGTCATTGTGGAACACAGCATTGACTTACCAAGTACATCTTCAAGCTCAATTCCTGCCAGGAAAACAAAATACTCTGGCAGACGACCTAAGCAGAAATCTTATGGACCCGCACAAGTGGAAACTGGATCCACAAATCTTCAGCATGGTAACACAGAAATGGGGGAGCCCAGACATAGATCTATTTGCATCTCCCCCAAACTATCAACTGGACAAATTCTGCACAAGGACTTATCAGAGACAGGCATGGAAAGTGGATGCCCTGTCCTTCAGTTGGAAAAACTTGTCAATCTATGCCTTTCCCCCCTCTGCCTCTTCTCTCCAAGGTCTTACTAAAGGTCAGACAGGAAAAAACAAAAATGATCCTAATTGCTCCGGACTGGCCTCGCCAGCACTGGTACCCAATCCTAAGGAATATGTCTCAACTCCCTCCTTGGTACTTGCCTCAAATACCTCATCTACTGTCTTAGCAGAACAGTCAGATTCTGCACACTCAGCTCCAAACTCTGAACCTTGCAGCATGGCTGATCATGTAACTATTCAAACAACATCTCACAGTAAATCTGTGATGGATGTTATTTTGGAAGCCAGAAGGCCTAGTACTAGAAAATCTTATGCTGATAAATGGAAGAGATTCTGTGCTTGGAACCAAGCACAAGGAACGGACGCAGCAAAACCAAATATCCCTCGGATTTTACAATATTTGACTGAGATGCTTGACAATAAAAATCCATGCCTCTGTCATCTCGGCTCATTACAACACGGAGCCTCCCATCTTTTCTCATCCTCTGCTAAAACAGTATCTTAAGGGGCCAAAAATTTAAGGCCTCCCAGAAGATCACCAACTCCTGCATAGGACCTCAATTTTGTGCTGGAAAAACTCACCCTGCCTCCTTTTGAACCAGCAGCTACTGCGAATGTGAAGTTTTTATCTTGGAAAACAGCTTTTCTTTTGGCAATCACTTCAGCAAGATGGGTTTCAGAACTACAGGCTCTCATGGCTGTGGAGCCTTTTATTACATTTTACCCGGACAGGGTGTCCCTCGGAACCAATCCTTCCTTTATGCCTAAGGTGGTATCCAGTGTGGCTCTTAACCAAACTATTCACCTGCCAACATTTTACCCAAATCCACAGAACAAGGGGGAGCGGATTCTGCATTCATTGGACGTACACAGACAACTAAGATTCTACTTAAACAGGACCAAATATCTAAGAAAGTCCGAGCAACTACTGGTGGCATTTGCTGCAGGATTAGAGGGGAAGGCTTATATCAAAGCATACTATTTCTAAGTGTCATTTCTGCTACTTGCACCATGGTAAATCAGTGGCCAAGGGAATCTGGTCACATTCCACCAGGGCTGTATCTACCTCAGCAGCCTTTCTCAGAGGAGTTCCAACCAAAGACATTCTAGAAGCTGCTACTTGGAGCTCTGTTCATACCTTCACAAAGCATTATCATCTACCTCTCTTCTCTAAATCCAGGGCAGGCTTTGCCACTGCAGTTCTGCAGGGCCGTATAGCCGCTCCTAATACTATGTAGTCCCATCCTATAGTTTTGGGAATCTACCCAAATGTAATGACTGCAACAGTGAAACACGAAGAACATAGTACAGTTGTGTACACTTACCATCAATGTAGATGTTCGAGTGTATTCACTGTTACAGTCTGGGTTACCCACCCGCCATCCCCCTTTTCTAGAACTTCTCTTTCCTTCACTATATTCTACAGCCTTTGTGGTGTATTTGCTTTTAGATGAAGGTAAAGTTTATGTTGCTAAAAGTGCATTTATATATATATATATTGCTGTTTATATATTTTTATATATATTTTTGCTCCCCATTTGGGGGTCACCTGACATCTGGGGCAAGAAAAACTGAATAAAATTGCATCGGCTGCATGTTTTATACCTCTGACGACCTGACGTCATGGAAGAGGAGACAGCAACCGACGCAGGACACAAGACTTTGTTATTCAGGCTGACTGAGGGCAACCTGCCAGCAGATTACCCCAAATGTAATGACTGCAACATCTACATTTATGGCAAGTGTACACAACTGTACTTTCTCTGCTCTGAGTTGAAGGGAGAGAAGGTTTATTTTTCAAAACTGTCTGGCTACTGCTTCTAGTGCAAGCTAGCAAGCTGGGTCAGTTTTTGTGCTCTTCAATATGAGGAACAAAAAAAGGTCTGGCTAGGTTCCTCACTCCAGTAAGTGTCTTTTTTTTAAACTCTACAACAGTTTTTTATATTTCTGAGAAATGTCTTTCATATATTTTTATAGTGCAATACTTTCTGTTTTTTATACAAAAACAAACTGATACATGTTAGCTGATGCTGTATATTTTGATAGTGCAATCTTTTCTGCTTTTTGTGCAAAAGGAAACTGATACATGCTTGCTGCTTTTGTTTTAGCTTAGAACTGTAATCATAAAAATAAGTTTGGAAAGGTGGAAAGTGTTGGGTCAAACTTATTTATCCCTCAATGGTTCATTAGTATTTTTGGCACCAACCCATGGGTTTATGGGTAGAAACACTGCCATATTATACCATGTTTATTGTGACAGAAATAACCTCAGCGGCAATATAAGCACTTGCTGACAAAAGAAAAACTCACCTGAGAGAACATTAGGTTGGTTGGAGTCCTTTACCAGAAATACAATTTTGTTATGGTAGAGCTCTCAGGCTTCCTGAAATCAAATCACAACTGTCACAGTCAGTAATGTTTTAAAATAAGTCTGCGCCTATTGTTATCCCTGCAAATAGGTTTACCAGTTTAACAACAACTTTTTCTTTTATTTGTATGATTGCAGGCAGGAGGTTGTACTTGTGTGTGTATTTATATTAACAGCTTCTTTTATTTATATGATTGCAGGCAGGAGGCATTACTTGTGTGTGTATTTATATTAACAGCAACAGCAGCTTTGTGTGTGTGTGTGGGGGGGGGCATATTTTGGTTGTCTGTCAGTTTGCGTTTGAAAGTTGGTATCCCACAATTCCATTGGAGTAGGCGGGGTTACATAATGGCTCCCTATTACGTTGTCGCAGACGCAGGTTGTCAAATGCGTCTTTGTCCAATTGAAAAGTGCGAAAAGGCAAAATAGCGAAGCGGCTTTTCAGTGAATTCTTTCCCTGGGAAAGAATTTGTTTGCCCACTTTCACTACTTTGCCTTTTTGGCACTGTAGTGTGATCTTGGAGTTGGTATATTTAAGTAGGGGGGGTGTGGGAGGCACTACATTATGTAATGTTTTACAGTTTGTTTTTTTTTTTTTTGATTAGGAACAGCGATTTTTTTTCCCTTGGAAAAAAATCTCTGTTCTGATGTTTCGACGTTGTAAGCTTTCGCTTACATGGGGTCAAGTATGTGTCATTCGCTCTTCTGAGCGTGCGATATAATATAGACGCTACATAATTATGTATGTAAATTTTATGTTAATCAGCATACAGATTTATACCTATTTTCATAGGCCTTTGTCCAGATTTTTGATGATTCCAGGTTGAGAGGTATGGCTGTTAACCATCAATCAAGCAATATTCCTTCCCCAGGGAGAGCATCAGAGAGTCTCCTAGATCTGCCAGCTAAAGTGATGTTACCTGGACTAATCATTTGCACTCCATTTCTCACAGAATGGGGTAAATTGATACCTGTGGTATCTAGAATGATTCATATCACCTGATTCTCCCCTAACAAGGCATCAAACTTCAAAGGGCAGCATAAACAAAAGTCCCAGCCTAACAAGAGTTGGGGTATCAAGAGGAACTGGTAGGAGCATACTGCTTTTCGACCAAATAAAAGGGATTCCTTTCCTAGAAAATATCTTTACCCTGCTAAAGAGCGAGTTTACCAAGGCTTAGGACGTCCCGTTTCATCCTTCTGTCCCCTACTCCCCTTTCACGTTCTTCTAGGCTTGTCCAGCAGCCTGGTCAAAAATAGGCTCAGACAAATGGTGCTGAGAATAATGCACTGAGGATACTGTTGGAAGTGAACAGGAAGTCCTCTTTCCTTCAGGGAGATTCCCCTCACCCCACCCCCAGCACCTTCCAGACTAGATATGTCTGTTTTCCTAGTACTCCTTCATAAGTTTTAAGCAGGGTTATAGAACCAGTTCCTGAACCACAAAAACAAAAGGATTTTACACCAGAATCTTGTTGGTACCCAAAAAGGATCTAATGTTAAGACTAGTGTTCGATTCAGTGCACTTAAATACCTTTTTGAAAGTACCCAAATTCAAAATACTCATCCTGCAGTTGGTCCTACCCCTTCTTCCAGACCACTGTTTTATAGTGACTTTACATCAGAAGGATGCTTATCACATGCCAGTTGCTCCCAACTTCAAGTTGACCCTATTACTGTCCTGTCTCACACCCTCACAAAGAATCGTCTTCTTAGGGTGTGTGATGGACATGGAAAAGAGTATTGCCTTTCTATCAGAAAACATACTCCTGACTGTTCAGAACATATTTAGGGATTTCTCTCTTCAAGAAGCTGCATCCGCAAGTGAGTCTCAAAAGTTTAGGCCTCATGGCACCACTGGCCAGACTCTACATGAGGAAGAGTCAGTGGTACTTAAGGAAAAAAAATGTAGGTACCAGTGCTACATTTTGTGAAATAAGAGTAAATGGTGGATGGATCAGATGTCTCTCATCCCAGATCTGCCCTTCTGGCTTTAGATCCCAGTTCAATCAGTCCAAATAGATTTGCCAGATTTTGCATGGGGAGCAGTGTCCAGGGGAGTTCTGGTGCAAGGTGAATGGGGTCCTTGATGTTTGTGCTTTGTAGCATCCAAAGAAATGTTAGTAGTGATTCAGACCAGAAGTTCATCATTTATAGTCTCCAGGTACCCTTTTTTTGTTCACACAACAACACAGTCATATGTGGTACCTGAGCATATGGGGGGGTTCAAACAAGATCATATTCTCTTTTCCAGTTGGCAGTGATGGCCTGGGAGCTAGCCTTACAGCATTCTCAGATGTTTCAGGCCTCATACATCCTGTCAGAGCAAAACATAATGACAGCCTAAGCAAATCCTGGACAGACCCTTATGAGTAGAAAGTCAGGATAGAGATTTACCTGGATTTGGTCCATATGTGCAAACATTTCACATAGATTTGTTTGATTCCTTTCAGAACAGACAATTGGAAAAAGTCTGAGACGTCCTTGCAGCAGTGCTTGGAGGACAGAACTATTCTCATTCCCTTTGGATGAACGTGCTCTCTTATGCATTTCCACCCTTTCCATTGATACTCAAGGTACTTCTGAAGGTTCAGACAGAATGACAACAGATTGTTGTGGTGATCCCCTGTTGGCCTAGGCAAAGTTGGCTCTTCCTTTTAGTGGAATTGGCCAAGGACAATTACCACAAGCTTACCCACACTCTGGATCTGCTCACACAGTGTCAAAGGAGACTAGTGACAGCCTGGATTATTTTTTTCTTGATCACTTTTAGGGACTTGGTTCCATGAGGTTGTGCAGCAGGTATTGGAGGCAAGAAAACCCACAACTAGAAAATCTTATGTTTACATGTGGAAGAGGTTTTCTACATAGTACCTAAACAATAACAGAGGGCCTAGTATGGTGTTTATCCCTTTAGTTTTAAAATATTTGTGTGAGCTACTTAACAGTGGCTTATCTTGTGCATCTATCAAGGTGCATCTTGTGGTCATATTAGCTTGTCTGCCCATGGATCCCCCTCTTTCATCTCTTTTTGTGGTCATATGGTGTATTACAGTGTTGCACTTGAGACCACAAGGCAAATTCCTCCCAATTAGAATCTCAGCTATGTTCTTGAAAAAAAACTTGACCTTACCTCCTTTTGAACCTGCCTTTCAGGCTGATTTGAGGTGTATCACTTGAAAAACTGTTTTGCATATTGCTCTGACATTTGCAGGAAAAGTCTCTGAGCTGCAAGCTCTCATGGTGGGCCAGCCTTATCTAATTTTCCATAAAGGACAGGATTGTTTTATGCACAAGTACTTAATTGTCTGCTAAAAGTTGTTTCAGAATTTGCCCTGAATCAAGCCATCAGTCTCCCAGATGTTCTTCTTGTTTCACTGCTGCAGTCATCACCTGTGGGGTTATCCCTGTTGTGGTAGCCCTCGACCGGCCCAAATACTAAAGTCAGTGTTTTTCTGCATCTGCTGTGGTCGCTTGTGACTGATGTCAGGTCATCAGTGCTATAAAGCAAGGAAGCTAATTCCATTACATCAGTCTTTTTTGCCGTGGAGCCCTTAGGAGAAGCAGTTCGCAAGTGTGCAGGTCGGTTGCTACCAGAGTTAAATTAGAGCTGAAAACATCTAAAGCCAAGTACCCCGTTGGGGATCTTTTTTTCTTGCACTAACTGATGTCCGAAAAAGTTAACAGTTGTCTCGCCTGTGGGAAGCAGATCCCACACTGAGACTTCCATTCATACTGCATCACTTATTTAGGCCCAGACCACAACGTCCCCCACTGCTGGTTCTGTACCTAATGTGAGAACCATTTGTTGTAGCGCTCTTATTGTAGACAGGTGTTTTCGTCTTCCGTCTTTGCATTCCGTAATGGTGTCCATCAGCCAGCAGTCCATAGACATTCCGAAAAAATGTAGAGATAAAGATAGAGACAGACCACACAAGGCTAAGCCTTCCAGCGACACTACCACTAACCACGTCGTCAGTTCTCCAGAATTTAGTGAGGTACTTTTGCAGCCCCTGATGCCCAATACGATATCTACACAGGCTGCTACCAAGACCCTTTCAGAGTCTGGTATGCCGCAGAAATCATCTTCGTCTTCTAAGCCTTTGGTGGTCTCTGCCTTGGTTGGGTCCAGAGCCACGATGCAGGCACTGGCTTCTGAGGAGGCTTTTCACACTACTGATTCTAGACAAAAAAACGACGTCTTCTCATCTGACTACCATCATCTCTCAGACCGATAGATACTCTTAGGCCTAGAAGCCAGTCCACTCCTAAAATATCTAACTCTAATCACCATCTTACTCCTGCTCCACCACCCCAAGTCCAAATGCTTAAGATGGCGGAGGATCTTATCTCCCTTATCAGGGGTAGTCAGGCCACAACTTCTTAAAAAAAAAAAAAAAAAAAAAAAAAAACACCCTTCTCCTGAAATAATGATAGAGCAGGATTCTGAGGAATCTGATTATTCAGATTTTGAAGAGGAACAACAACTTCTGACTGCCTATGAGGATTCGGATGCAGAGGAATCCATTCCTTCTGCCTCCCCACCAACAGACCTTTCCTTTTGGGAAACCCTTCACACCTTCAGGGAACATTTCCACTGGGAATCTCAGGACTTCCCTCCGTCTAAGAAAAGACTAAGAGAGTTTCTAGACCTGCCAAGCACAGACCCCTGGCCATCCCCCCTATCTTAGAAGTGGTGGATGATGTTTTCCATGAATATAGCTTAGCCCCTGATGCAGTCCCACCTGCTCCCAGTAAACCTGACAGGTATTAGAGTACCGGATTCTCACAAATACCTGTACAGAAATCCTGTTGCAGACCCAGAGGTCATTACACAGGGACTTAAAGGAGCTAAGGCTAGCTCTGCAAAGAATCATTTTCCTTCTGACAAGGATTCCAGAGCTCTGGACAGATGGGGTAAAAAAGTATACACCACTCCAACCTTAGCCATCGGAGCACTCAACTATCATTTCCAAATGTTAAAATATCAACAATACACATATTTTTACCTTTCCTGACTTTGCCAATTCGAAAGAGTTTGCAGATTTACTGCAATCTACTTGCCAAGTGGCCAAACACTCATTGCACTGTGGATATGATGCTCTAGAAGCCTCAAGCAGGGCAGCAGTGTCAGGATCTGTCATTAGGAGACATGCATGGTTGAAGGAACAACCTCTCCCTGATCATGTCAAGTCTACATTAATTAATGCACCCTTTGATAAGGACCACTTGTTTGGAGTAAAAGCAGAAGAGGTGCTTAAAAAGATGGAAGACAAAGCAAAATCTGTGCAAACAGTCAAAGATTTCTTTCAGGTTCAACCTTCTAGGTTCAACAGGAATTTTCCCTCTAAGCGCTGGTCCTTTCCTGCACCTAGCAGACAGGGGCAAGATAGGCCCCCAGGGACAAGACCACCCAGGCCTCTATCCCAGGGATAGCAGAGAACCAAACAGTGGACCACTTCTGCCCCAAAGGCAGGGAGCTGTAAGCCATCCTTCTGTGGCAAAAACTCTCAGTGACTCCCTGTCCCCCCTCTGCCCTCCTTTCACTCACCAAAAGTTAGGAGGAAGGCTTTCCTTCTACAAAGAAAAGTGTCTTTCTGTAACAAAGTACCACTGCGTCTTAAAGTTCGTTTTTCAGGGATACAAATTCTCTTTCAACAAACTCCCAATTCCAAGAAGGTACCCAGACTTACCTCCAAATCAGTGGGTGGAGGCATTGAAACAAGTCCAAACTCGTATCCCAGGGGGCAGTAGAACCTGTTCCCGCAGATCAAACAGAAAAAGGCTTTTATTCCAGACTGTTCCTTGTTCCCAGAAAAGAGGACACTTGGTGCCCCATCCTGGATCTATCCATTCTGAACACGTCTCTGCTGGTCCCCAAATTCAAAATGCTAACTTTACAGCAGCTGCTGCCCATGCTGACAAAAAATGCCTGGTTAGTGACCATAGACCTAAAAGATGCCTACCTCCAAATCCCCATAAGGGAATCCTGCAGGAAATCCCTGCACTTCAGAGCAGGCTCACAACACTTTCAGTTCTGTGCACTTCCCTTTGGCTTATCTACTGCTCCCAGGGTATTCACCAAATGCTTAGTCCCGGCTATAGCATTTTGCAGACGGAGAAATATACAGATTTACCCTTATCTGGACGACTGCCTCATTCAGGCAGAGTGCAAAGAAAAGCTGCTTCAGGACCTCCTCTTTGTCAACACCCCCCTAACTTCCTTAAGGTTCACCATAAATGAGAAGAAATCAAAGCAAGCACCCTCCAGGAGGATGATTTTCTTGGGAGCACTGCTGGACACAGCATCCCAAATGGCCTTCTATCCCCAGAAAAGCAGAGCTTCCTGCCTCTCTACTTTACCCAGCTGGCTTCCAGAAGTTACCTCACGGTGAGGACGTTCCTGCAAGCCTTAGAGTACATGACATCTTCCATCCTTCTAATTCCTTGGGCTAGGCTTCACATGAGAAAACTTCAGTGGTATCTAAAGAACCTTTGGTGTCAGCATTCTCAGCCTCTAGAGACCTCTCTCCCTCTTGATCCCCTGTATATGGGCCGAGTTTCTCTTGTGCCATGAACAAGGGTCTTCCCTTCATCCTCCACCCTACCGGACAGACCATCACCACTGATGCCTCAGACATTGCTCGGGGCACTCACCTAGCAGGCAGGTGAGCCCAAGGCCTTTGGCATGCCCAGCACCTTCCCTTACACACCAACCAGATGGAAATGATGACAGTACAAAAGGCTCTAACATTCTTCAAACCCCATCTCAGGCCGGGGGTTCTCCTTATCAAAACAGACAACACCACTATAATGTGGTACATTAACAAACAGAGAGGGACCCAATCTTTACCCTCTGTGCAGGCTACCCATGAACCTCTGGCTGACTGCCTTTTACATGGGATTACGCCTAATAGCCCAATACCTACCATGGATCAACAACACCCTGGCAGAACACTTGAGCAGAAACTTACTGGACCCTCATGAATGGCAGCTCCACAGAAATATCTTTTTGCAAGTCACTTTGGAGTGGGCAACTCTGGAGGTGAATCTCTTTGCTTCGCACCTCAACCACCAGCTAAAAAAAAAAAAATTCTGTACCAGGGAGGATGCCTTGACCTTCCCCTGGGACTCCCTCTTTGTGTACGCATTCCCCCCTCTGACTCTTATTCACAAGGTACTGATCAAGGTAAGAGAGGAGAGACCAAAGGCCATTCTTATTGCTCCAGATTGGCCCAGACAGCATTGGTACCCCTTACTGCGCAGCCTGACATCACAGACTCCCAGGTAGCTTCCTCTGATCTCAGACCTCTTGACTCAGGTGGGGGTGGTGGTGCTGCACCCAGACTTGCAGACTCTCAAACTGTTAGCATGGCTAATACACTAAAAGCAAACAAGGGGCCCCTGTTAAGCAAACAGGCCCTAGACATTATCACAGAGGCCAGAAGGCCCAGCACCAGATAATCTTATGCAGGGAAATGGAAAAGATTCTGTTCTTGGATCCAGTCCAGAGGGGGCAGTACCTCATAACCTTCCATCCCTCTTATCTTGGACTACCTAGCCGAGTTACTGAATAGTGGCCTCTCCTTCTCTTCTATTAAAATCCATGCCTCAGCCATTTCAGCTCATTTAGATACAGACCAGCCCCTTTTCTCACATCCTTTGATTAAACAATTCCTCAGAGGGGCTTCTAATGTCAGACCTCCCAGAAGGCCACCCACACCAGCCTGGGACCTGAATTGTGTTTTGGAAAAACTAACCTTACCACCCTTCGAACCTGCTGCTTCAGCAGAACTGAAATACCTCTCCTGGAAGACTGCTTTCCTACTGGCTATCACCTCAGCCAGAAGGGTTTTAGAACTTCAGGCACTGATGGCTATTGAGCCCTTCATCATTTTCCATGCAGACAGGGTCTCCATGAGGACTAACCCCTCCTTTATGTCCAAGGTGATATCTAATGTGACTCTCAACCAGGCCATACATCTACCCACCTTTTCCCTAACCCTCAAAACAAGGGGGAAAGAATTCTGCACTCACTAGATGTGCACAGACAGCTCAGATGCTATCTGGACCATACTAAGCCCTTCAGGAAAACAGACCAACTTCATGTCAGCTTTGCTCCAAGGACAGGGGGGAAGCCCATTTCCAAATGAATATCACACTGTATCCATTTCTGCTACATATTACATGGGAAACAACCCCCTAAGTCTATTCATACCCATTCCACTAGGGCAGCCTCCACTTCCACAGCATTCTTCAGAGGAGTTCGCACCAGGGACATCTTGGAATCTGCCACCTGGACCTCTGTCCATACCTTTACGAGGCATTACCATTTACCTCTTTTCTCTAAGGCTAGGCGAGGGTTTGCCTCTGCAGTACTGCAGGGCATGCTTACCTAAGTTTAGTTCTCTAATCCTTGCACCCCTCTCCTCAGCTTTGGGAATCCTCCCACAGGTGATGACTGCAGCAGTGAAACACTAAGAACATAATACAGTTGTGTACACTTACTATAAAAGTAGATGTTCAAGTGTATTCATTTTTGCAGTCCTGGTCCCCCCCCCTCCTTCCCCTTTATATCCTCTTTTCTTAGGGAGAGATAAGCTTCTTATGGTAGATTTTGGCCACCAGGACCACTTTACTGTATTTCCTTGGGCTTCTGACTGGTTAGGGCAAGAAAAACTGATGTAATGGCGTTGGCTGCCTTGCTTTAAAGCACTGACGACCTGACATCAGTCGCAAGCAACGGCAGCTGCCACAGAAAAACATTGATTCTGGTGTTTGGGCCGGCTGAGGGCTGCCACAGCAGGGATAACCCACAAGTGATGACTGCAACAGTGAATACACTTGAGCATCTACATTTATGGTAAGGGTACATAACTGTACATCTGAAGTAGGAACTTCATTTGTCAGGAACCTGTGGGATACGGATCCGATCTCGGATCCGAGCCGGCAACTTCTATCATAGCATAGATCCAAGCTCCTAGCTCCTCCCCCTTACCCATAATCCCCTGCCTACCCTAACTGACCCCAGATCTAGTTTGCCGCTCTTCAAGCAACAGCTAGGTTCCAGAGCTCTTAGCGTTTTTGTGAGGAAAAAAAGGTTTTTTCTTTGAGTGAGTGATTTGTGTGCGTGGTGGGTTTACCCTTTACACTAATCTTCTTATTATTTTAGCTTTCAGCTTAAATTTAATTTAAACTATTTCTCCCTCCCCGCTGGTCGTAGCGTGTGTGTGTGTGACTTGAGTGTTAGGGGCCTAGTGAGTGTGCTTTACTGTAGTAATGTCGGAGGCCCCTAAAGCCATTTTTTCGAAATGCACCAAGTGTGGTCACAAGCTTTCACCGGCTGATGGCCACACTCGGTGCGTTAGGTGCCTTGGGGTTGAACACCTCTCTTTGGGTTGCGCGATTTGCGCGGCGTTCAACTCCAGGGCACTCAAGGATCGAAGGTCGAAGCTAGTTCTGGCGGGCCTTCTACCCCCAGACTCTGCTTCGGCCTCCGGTACTTCGGTGCCCGCTACCCCCCTGGTAGCAGTCACTCCTGCCTCCCTTCGTCCGACTGGGACTCAACCTCCTGCTTCGGCTCTGGAGGATAGGGAGGCCAGGAAAGAGAAGCGGCGGGAGAAGCACCTTAAGCGGCGTGCCGATGACTCCTCATTGGCCCCGCCCACCAAGAGGGCTTCTCCGTCCAAGTCTTCTCGATCTCTTCCTCCTCTGATCCGATCCCCTTGTTTCTCCCCGGGACCAGAGGAGGAGGTGATCCGGTCCCCGTCGAGGTCATCGAGGCGACACTCCAGGTCTGCCTCGGTGGCCTCTTCGAGGTCCACTTTTAGCATGTCTGATGCGGACATGGACCGGATGATGAGGAGATTCATCCAGGCCCAGATGCAGATGGGAGTGCTCTTGCCTCCCCTTTGCTCCTATAGCTCCTTCTCCGACCCGCATTCCGGGTTCTGAGTGCTCGGAGCCGAGCCACGTTGGATCCGGGGGTAGGTTGGAGCCGACCGTGCTGGGCACGTCTGCACCGACTGCTCCCTCGAGTTTATCGGATCCAACTTCTTGGAGCCTTGGGCCGAGCTTCGGATCCGAGGGATTCGGTGTGCTTTTGGCTCCGTCCCGGTTGGAGCACACTGGTCTTTCGGATCCGGCGTTCTCGGCACCGGGTCCGATCCCCGCTTTGGATCAGAGTGGGAGTCGGATCTCGTATCCGTCAGAGAGCGGCTCCCCCTCGGCTTTCGCTGAGGTGGAGAGGGCACTGTCGAGTGCTTCCAGGCCTCCGGTCCTGGCTTCGGCTCCCTCCCGCACTCCTCATCTGGTCCTGGCTCCCCTCATCCGGCCCTCGGGGCAGCCTGCCTCAGCGCCTTTAGGAGTTCCAGTGGAACAGGATACAGCCCGTGAGGACTCCTCGGACAGCCCCCCCGAGGAGATTCCTCACAAGGCAAAGTGCAAAAGGAGGCACATAGACTCCCCTGAGTGTGTCACCGAAGATACGGACTTGGATGAAGGGGAAGGCTCCCCTAGGTCACCCCCTGAGGATGTCTCCTTTGGAGACATCCTGGAAATGCTCAAGATCAGGGGTGGGTGGTCTGCCCCCAAGGCTTCCTCTGATGAGTCTGTATTCCTTGAGGTGTTTGAGGCAGGACCATCTACCTCTTGGGTGTCCCCTCCATCCGACCCCCTGGTGGATCTCTTTTCCTCTAGGGCTTGGAAGGAACCGGACACAGTAGAGTCGATCTCCAAGTGTCCAGACAAAATTTTGAGCCCCCCTGCAGAGAGATCATACTGGAGCAGAGGTCCCCCTGTGGATGCCATGTTGGTGGCTGCAGCCACCAAGAAAGAGTTGGCTCAGGAGAGCCCCACGGTTCATCCTCCGAGGAAGGAGTCTCGCGCGATGGACCGTCTTGGGAAGCGGGCCTTCAGTTCAGCGACCTTCTCTATGAGGGCCTTGAACTACATGGCACACGTTATTCGGATGCAGCGGGATATAATTAAGGAATACGCTGCTTCCCCCCCAGGGTCCATGTCGGAGGGAGACAATGATCTGTACTCCTCCCGAATGGCCACCCTCCGCTCTATCTCTAACACCTCTATGCGGCTGTTGTCTCATGCTACGGAGGGAGCCACTAGAGCAGGCGGAGTCGGGCTTGTCATGACGAGACAGGCCTGGCTCCGTCACTCCTGACTTCTCGGAACCCTTTAAGGCATCATTCACGAATGCCCCTTTTGATGGTTCTGCACTGTTCGGCAAAACCGTTCGCGACACCGTTGTCCAGAGCAAGAAAGACGGGAAGACCTTGTCTGCTGTCGGAGTCCGCTTCTCTGCGCCCCAGAGGTCCTTTTCCAAGAACCAAAAGGGTGAGAAGAAGATGTGGTTCCGAAAATCGCATCAATCCCAGTCTGATCAGGACAACCAGTCCTCTCGTGGCAGAGGACGACAGGGAGGACGCCGCCCCAGAGACAGAGGGGGTCCCAGGAATTTTGGGTCCGGAGAACTGTTCTCTGAGAGGCCCACGCAGAACCCCTGAGGGGTTACCCGACTGCTCCACTCTGGAGGCAGTCGGGGGGCATTTTTCGAGGCACCTAGCAAAATGGGAGTCCATAACAACGGATTGCTGGGTGCTTCGTATTATATCCAGAGGTTACCAAATTCCCTTTATAGTAAACCCCAGAATCAGAAGCCTTCCCGACGTTCCACCCAGTCAGAGGGAGGTGGCTGCTGCAGAAATTCAGCAGCTTCTGCAAAAAAGAGCCATCCAGCCCGTCCCCCCAGATCAAGTCGGATCAGGGTTTTACTCCAGGTTCTTTCTGGTGCCGAAAAAGATGGGGGACTTGAGGTCCATCCTCGACCTCTCTCTCCTAAACCTGGCGGTACCCAAAGAAAAGTTCCGAATGGTCACGTTGCAATCCGTCCTCCCCTTATTGCGGGAGGATGACTGGATGTGCTCCATAGACCTCAAGGATGTGTACTATCACATTCTAGTGGACAGGCGTTCCAGGCGGTTTCTCCGCTTCCGGCTTGGAGTCAGTCACTTTCAATTCAGGGTCCTCCTTTTCGGTCTCGCCTCAGCCCCCAGGGTGTTCACCAAGGTCCTAGCGATAATAGCGGCTCACCTGAGACTCCAGGGAATTCAGGTCTTTCCATACCTGGGCGACTGGCTCCTCACAGCCCCAACAAGGCATCTACTTTGTTCATGCAGGGATTATTTCCTCAGTCTGGCTCCACTATTAGGATTAACCATCAACATGACCAAATCCTCTCTCATCCCTACACAGGTGTTGGATTTTATAGGGGCGAGACTGGATTCCAGACAGATGCTTGCGTTCTTGACTCCAGATCAGCTTTGGAACCTGATGTTGCACGTGCAGGCCATCCTTCAACTGCAAACTCCTTCGGCGGAATAGATCCTGAGGACACTAGGATCTATGGCGGCTGCAATCCCTCTGCTGCCATTGGCCTGGTTGAACATGAGGGTTCTGCAGTGGACCCCCCAGGTGCAATGGTCCCTGTCTCGCAACCCCCTGTCTCACCCCATTTCCTTAAGCAAGGTTTGCAGAAGATCGCTCCTGTGGTGGCTGCAGTCTCCCAACCTCCACACGGGTTGTCCCTTCTCACTACCTCCACCAGTCGACACAGTGACCACGGACGCTTCTCGCCTGGGGTGGGGGGGCATTTTTCAGGCAGGACAGCCCAAGGCACATGGAACGACGTAGAGACCTCTTTGCATATCAACGTCCTAGAGATGAGGGCGGTGCTTTTGACGTTGCAGGCACTACACAACTCTCTTCCGGTAGGGACGATTGCGGTACAGACAGACAACATGTCAGATGTCTGGTACATCAACAAACAGGGGGGAACCAGGTCTTACCCCCTTTGCCGCGAGGCCAAGAGAGTGTGGGAATGGGTGATTTCCACCAACCGCTTTCTCATAGCAACACACATTCCTGGACGGTCCAACATTCTAGCAGACAGGCCCAGTCGTACTATCTTGACTCCTTACGAATGGTCTCTCAACCATCGAGTTGCAGAGCAAGTATTTGCCCGATGGGGGCAACCTTGTTGCGATCTTTTTGCCTCTCCTTCAGACACCAAATGCAACAATTACTTCGCTCTGATCCCCCCTCCGGGGGAGTCCCCGAGAGACTCTCTAGTTCATGCTTGGCCTCCCGGTCTGCTTTATGCTTACCCTCCTCTTCCCCTGATGTTGAAATTATTGCAGAAAGCCAGGCAGCTGGGGAGCAAGATGATCCTCATTGCCCCATTCTGGCCTAGTCAGACATGGTTCCCTTACCTATGGTCTCACCTAGTGTATCCACCATGGATTCTGGATCCCATTCCGGATCTCATTTCTCACCCTCTCCGTCTTCCGACTCCGAACCTGGTCAACCTCAAGCTGACGGCTTGGTTGCTCCAGTTCCATTCCTCATAAGGACTCCCGGGATCTCATCACCAGTCAAAGCCATTCTTGTAGCAGCTCACAAGCCTTCCACCAGGAAGGTTTATCGGAGTAAGTGGAAACGCTTCACCATTTGGGCAAAACACTGTTGTTTAGACCCTTTTACAGCCCCGATATCGTCGGTTCTAGATTTTCTAACCTCTCTCTTTCACCAGGGGCTAGTTCTTCCATAGTCAAGATACAACTGGCAGCAATCTCATACTATCACGTGAGGCAAGAGTCTGGCCCTCTTATCACTTCCAAACTATATAAGACCTTCCTCAAGGGTACCTTCCTCTTTAGGCCTCCAGTTACAGAGGTGGTACATCCATGGGATTTATCTTTAGTCTTGCAGGCCTTGACTGGTCCCCCATTCGAACCGGTGGCCACGGTTGATCTCAAATTTCTCTCTTGGAAGACAGCCTTTTTGATGGCCATAACTTCAGCCAAAAGAGTGTCGTAATTGCAAGCTCTTTGTGTCAAACCAGCATATCTGGTCTTTCACCCGGATAGGGTTTACCTCAGGATCAATCTGTCCTTTCTACCTAAGGTATCTTCAGAAGCGAACATCAATCAATCTATCAAGCTTCCAGTGTTTTTCCCCAACTTTCATAACAAAGGAGAGTACAAGCTACATTCCTTAGACGTACACAGACAACTATGTTTTTATATCCATAGAACTGCTGATCATAGGCAATCCGATCAGTTGTTTATCTCCTTTGCCAAAAGTAATTTCGGAAAGTCAGTTTCCAAAGTTTCTCTCTCTCGATGGATCTAGAGTTGTATTCTTTTAGCATATCAGAGCTCGGGAAGGCCTGCACCTCAAGGAGTCCATGCTCATTCTACTAGGGCCGTTGCCACTTCTGCGGCCTTTCAAGCTAGGGTTCCACTGGATGACATTTGTTCCGCAGCCACTTGGGCTTCATCTCACACCTTCATCAGCCACTATAAAATAGATGTTGTCTCCCGAGGTAGGGCGTCCTTTGGCTCTGCGGTGCTCCGGAATATCCTTCCATGAAGGCCACCCAAGATTTAGGTAGCTGGACACTCTGTCCCACAGGTTGCTGACAAATGAAGTTCCTACTTCAGATTAAGAAGTTATGTACTCACCATAACGTTCCATCTGAGTAGGTATCTTCATTTGTCTGCAACCATCCCCCCTCCTTCCCCCTGACCAATATGATCGTTCTTGTGTTATTGGCATATGTTCCCATCGGGACACTTATCTGCTGTGCTATGGGGCAAACTTGATCTGAGGTCAGTTAGGGTAGGCAGGGGATTATGGGTAAGGGGGAGGAGCTAGGACCTCTGATCTATGCTATGATAGAAGTTGCTGGCTCGGATCCGAGATCGGATCCGTATCCCACAGGTTGCAGACAAATGAAGATCCCTACTCAGAACGTTATGGTGAGTACATAACTTCTTATTTTTATTTTTTGAAACTAAAAACAAGAGAGAGAAAATTTTGCATACCTTGGATGTGCACAGGCAGTCAAGGTAACACCTCGACAGAACTAAGCCCAGGAAAGCTGAACAGCTGTTTGTTTCCTCTTCTGAGGCTAAGACGGGTCAGCCTGTCTTTAAGCAAGCGATTGCTCAATGGTTGTCACATGCTGTTGTATTTTTTTTGTTACTCCCACCATAGTTAATCTATGCCAGGCAAGGTTAAGGCACATTCCGCAAGAGCTTTATTCTCTTCAGTGACATTTTTGAAAGGAGTGGACTGTAGAAGCATTCTAGAGGCAGCAACCTGGTCATTTGTTCATACCTGTACAAGCACTACAAACTGGAATCTTTCTCAAGTGCCAGAGCAGGCTTTGTAAGGAACATATTTCCAAGGGCTTTTGGATCTTTATTCTCCCTCCTCCAGGTAGGGTAGAATTTGGGAATCAACCCATGTGCCACTGAGGCATTGAGAATGATGAACATAGTACAGTTGTGCCAGTTCTACTTACATGCAACAGTAGATGTTCACATTTCACACGGCGTTAGTGGAAGCACCAACCCATCATCCTCTGTATTTTGTATAGAGTTTGATGATTTTCAGCCTTGTGTTGTTGGTTGGTTTTGGTTATTTGTATTGGTTGGTTCAAGCAATTCGTGCTTCTGGTCCTCCTCGGCTCTTCCTATTTAGCACTAAAAGCTTAAGTAACTGACTTTGTGACAGGGGTTAGACTTCCTCTGATGGGAGGGGCTTAATTGTTCCCCTATCAAAGGGAGTCAGAGAAAGGGTATCTTTGCTCTGGAAAGCTTCCAGCATGGGTTAGTGCATGGCATAGAACCCGTATGCTGCTGAGGCAGTATGAAAATCTAACATTTAGTGTCACAAGTTGGTAGGACTTGTGTAACTCTACTTTACCCTTTTTTCCTGTGTATGCAGCCTGTTTAGATTCTGCTTGGGGATTTCATTTCTAGAATCTCAAAATTCAGGGACAGTGGTCTGCATCTCAGATGAGGCAGCACATCAGCTTTGAAGAAATGTTAGCTGTATGCCTTTTAATTTTAGTTACAATAGCCTTCTGGCCCATCCTTTCCTCCTGGGTGTGAGAGCCTGTTAGTCTATTAGTTCCTTTACGTGGAAGACTTAGATGGCTTGTTTGTTCCATTGGGTAATGAGTTCAGTATCTAGAGTGTCAGTGGTACAGTAGGTAGCACACCCATCTTTGGTGCCGAAGGTTGTGGGCTCTGTTCCTGCACCATGTAGGTAGAGTGCTGACACTGCAATGCAGCATAAGGGGGGGCTGCACTCCTGAGTGTGTCATCCTTCAGATCAGATGTTATACTGGGGGGGGGGGGGGAGATGCATTCATGCATGTGTCGTCCTTCAGATGAGATGTTAAACTGGGGGGGGCTGCACTCCTGAGTGTGTCCTCCTTCAGATCAGGCATTAAACAGAGGCCTCATCAGCTTGAGTTGTTGGTAGCTCAGGTGAATGTAAAAGATCCCACAACACCTATTCAGAAAGAGTAGGGGTCCTTTATTTGTATACAAAAGAACTCTTATTTATAGCATATTTATATATTTACAAATGTTCAGATATATAGATACACAAATCTGTTTACACATATTCATAATTGCCTTTACAGTCTTACTAAATTTCATCCCTATTGAACCCCCACTCCATTTTCCATAACCACCATCTGATTTTATTTAATAATGTTGGTATAATCCATTTACCATTAAACATAATTTCATTTTTTCTTTCATTCCATATAACATAACTTTTTATTTATTATTTTCCACATATTCTTTACTTATTTTGTTGTTATATCCATGTTTATTTTAGCTACTTTTATATCTTCAAAAAATGTTCTGTACATAGTTTTCCCCATCACTTTTTTTACATTTCAAAAACACATGTCCCATAGTTGTTTGTTTCTTGACAATATAAACGTATTCTGTCACCTTTCTTTTTATATGGCATATTTCTTTTTGTTGGCAATTTATCTATTACCAGTCTCCACAAAAATCCTGACATTCCACTTTCAGATTACACCATTTGCTTATTTTTTATAGCTTTAACATTTTCATCCCTTAGATTTCCCCATAGTTTTACATAGTAATATTTTATCATTAAGTTCTATACCATCAATTTTTATTCACAAAAATATATTTTTTTCTTGGTAACAATTTATTTTGTCATTTCTACACTCTGTCTTACTGTTTTTACTATACTTCACAATTTATTATACTTACATTTATAGAAGGTTACTACTAATCTCTCATGTTTTTCATTTATCCACTTTTAACACTTTAAACACATTTAATGAAGCAACATATACCGCTGGGTTAATTAACCCTAAACCTCCTTCCTCTTTATTTACATACAAGTCTTTTTACTGGGTTTAATCTAGAACCTCATATAAGTGAAAAAAATATCTGCAATAATTCCTTTTCATACAAAGTTGGTAACATAAATACATTTGATAAATATACTGTTTTACTCATCAGTACTAAATTTATCAAATAAGCCTTTATTCTGAATGATTTATATGTTCTCCAGAAAAAAATGGTTTATTTTATTTCTTCTAGTATTTTTTTCCTGTTGTATTATATGTACATTTTTATTCTCAAATTTTATATCCAATACAGAAATTTTGTTTATTGTAAAATATATGGCCCCTATCTTTACTACATACCTAACCCTTTACTTTTATATTTATTTAAAGCCATCCCCATCCCCTGTAAGCATTCATTTGTGCAAGTTATTACTTTTTTCCACATTTTTTTCACTTATTATAGTGTCATCTTGTGCATGTTAGCAAACTTGAAATTCTTAACCCTTCTAATGTTATATACCCCGCCTCCTTTTTATAATTTATTTCACATACTATCACCTTCATAACTAATGCAGAGAGTATACAACTCATTGGACATCCCTGTCTTATATCACTCTTCATATGTACCTCTTAGCTTATCCAACCATTTACAAGCATTTTTACTTGTTGTACGCTAACATACATAATTTCCTAACTTTCTCACTTGTATTGCATTCTTTCTTTACCACCCATAAAATTTCATGTCCAATTATATCAAATGCCTTATTAAGGTCTCCTGTCATGATTTTCAGTAGTTCTTCTTTTTTATTCATAATATAATATCCTACACAATTTATTCATTGATGGTAATGTTATAAAAATCCTGCACTAATTTCTATTCCTTCTTCAGTTTATCTTTCCTTTCCTATAAAATTTACACTTTGGATTTTTAAGTACTCCTGCCCTATATAGCATAGGCTAGATTCAGACTTGCTGAATCTAGACTGTTTTGTATCACTTAAGCATTAAAACAGCCATCTTAGATTAAGAGGGCCTCCCTGCACCCTTGTGGCAGAAGTGGTAGCTCAGGACCCATCTGAGTTGGGGATTGCTGGAAAAAGGCTCAGTTGTTGGGCTTTCCTATTGTTTAATTTATGTTAAAACTGTTACCTTGTCTTGTATTTAAGTCTTTACGTTTGCACAGGCTTGCTCTTAGTTTATCGGAGTTGCACAGAGTTTGATGACCTTAGCCAAAGTTCTGGAGTGGATCTAAACTGAACTCCAAGGCATACACTGAAATCGGCTGGAAAAAAAAGTATATTTTAAGCCTGCATTGCACTTTGAGAACTGTATTCAACTAAATTTATGCCTCATTTCTGCTGTTTTTGCTGTTGAGACTGTTTTATTCTGCACTTTGAATTTTAAGTACTCCTGACTTTTATAGCTTAGGCCAGATTCAGTCTTGCTGAATCTAGACTGGTATCACTTGAGCACTAAAACTATCCATCTTACATTGAGGGCCTCCCTGCACCCTTGTGGCAGGTGTGTGTAACTCAGGACCCATCTGAAGTGGGGATTGCTGGAACAAGGCTCAGTTTGGAGCTTTCCTGTTGGTTAGTTTGTATTAAAACTGTTTAACTCCTCTTGTATTTAAGCCTCACATTTGTGCATAGCTGCACACTGCACAATGGGGTTTAGCACTGCCATGTATAGACACAAACAACTAGAAAGATAATTTTCCCTAGATACCTGCTAGCGAACCCTCTCAAACTCCCCCTGCTGGACTGAGAGTAACTCAGTTGCACACTGAGAAGCATTGTCACAATTTTCTATCAATAACCTTCTACAGAATAGTCCACTTTCTTAATCCTAGAGCAAAACCTGGTCTAACTAGCCCACACCCCACTATTAATTACAGTATAAACCTACCATAATGGATGTTCAGTTTCCCGCCATTTCTCCAGCCAGCCTGATTCATATGGACATCCTGAGGCAATGTAGTAATTGCCTCATGTATACTGACAACTACTTATGCCTAAAACAAGCACATACCATATGTGAGAGATGTATTTACACTGAGTTTGGAACCAGTTCTCTCTCTCACGTAACAGCAAACCAGACATCAAACAGGTTGTCAGCACACACAGTTCACCTCTTGCACATAACCTCACAACACATAAACCCACTTACGTGAAGGTGTTCACCAGAAGCCTACCAAAAGTTCTGAGACCTCCCAAGTGCAACCCTACTGCACACACTGCAGAGCCAATAGAATCCACTGCACATAGGTTCACAGGCATTTACTAGGCTGACGACCACAAGGGCCTTAAGCCAAGCCATGCATCCCAAATCTTTGACAAGTTCTGATACCCTTGATAAGTGTAAGCATGAGCCTGGGAGAGTAACAATTTACAGATTACCTGTGTCCATTAGAGACATAGGTGCCAAACCAGGGATGAATTTCCGGTTTCCCATCCAATTGTCCAAATTGCACTTGAATTGGGTTAGGGAGGAACTCTGCTTCACATGAATAGACAGGGTAGTCTCTGGGATACATACCTACATATGCAGCAGGTCCTGTTTATATCACAGGCAAGGTTTAAGTCTTTAGAATGGGTAATTTTGGTGCGGTTTGTTTTGTGGATATGCAGGAGGTCCATCACAGTGGGGTCTGACAATGCCCAGTATGCAAGTCATAGATCTCCCCTCAAAAGCCTGTAGGAGACAGAATACAGAGATTAGGGTGCTGAGGCGGTCTGCATAGGACATTTATTTATGCCCTGTATTCTTTAAGTGTGGAACCTCTGTGGACATTCCAGTTGCTGCATATGCCCGGTTAGGTACATACCAAAGGGGGCACTGTACTCAATGATAAGTCTGATGAATGCTGAATACAGTGGAACAATGACTTCCATGGACTTGGATATCATACCTTTGTTTATAACTTGCACAAGATAGAATGATTTCCTAACCACTGTAGACACATGATGGTCAAAGGCTAGATTACTCTGTGTCCCTGAGTTCTTGACTACTGGGTCAACTCTAAGGGGTGTGTTGTCAGTATGACAGCTACCAGAGATGGTTGACTTCTCAAAGGGATACTATTATGCATTTCTTGGCATTTCGTTTTAGTCCATGGCTCTGACACCAGTTGTTTGTCTGCCAGCCCCTCCTGAAAAACATTTGTGTCAGTGTGAGATTCAGTGACCGCTCCTAATTTGTAATCATCTGCAAATTTAGTCAGCCAGTGACCACTGACATGGGCCTTGACTTCTGAGACGTAAATGCCAAAAAGGAGCGGTCCAAGGACCGATGCCTGAGGGGCTCCACTTGTGACTGGCCTCTTTGTGGAGGTGGACTCCCCAATTCTAAATTCTGGGTCCTGTCTGTAAGCCAGTTGGCTATCCACCAGGTGACATACTGGTTTGTACCTAACCTCTTGTGTTTGTCAGTAATGCCCGAGGGGGGGTATTGTGTCATATGCCTTGGCCAGGTCAAGGTAGACAGTGTGAACGATTTTGCTTTCATCCATTGCTTTGGTGGCCTTCTCAAAGAAGTCAACTAAGTTGAGGAGGCATGATCTGCCCTTGATGAAACCAAACTAGGTTGGGTCCAGTGTCTGGAGGTTTAATATATATCTATCATCTCAATTATAATTCTTTCCATGGCTTTACATATAAGACTGGTGAGACTTATGGGTTTGTAGTTTCCAGAGTCTGTAGATGGCTCACCTTTGTGCAGAGGAATGACTGTTGCCTTTCTCAATTCATGAGGCATGAAGCCTGTTTGGAGGCTACAGTTAAATAGTAATTCCAAAGGTCCTGATAGATCATGTTTCATGCTATTTAGAAGGCATCCTGGGATATTGTCTGGGTCCCCTGATGCAGTGTTCTTGGTCTTAGAAAGAGCATTAAGGACCTGTTCCCTAGTGATAGTAGAGGTAGTTATATTTGATATTTCCTGAGGGAAAGTTTAGGGGGCAAGGAGGGGGAAAGCTGGAGCTGAATTTATCAGCCAGGAGGTTCGCTGTATCTTCTAGCTCAGTATAGGTGGCACCATTTACAATGAACTCTGCACACAATTGTGTATTGCCTTTGAGGTTGTGGACATAGCTAAAGATTGCTTTGTGGTTGTCCTTGGCCTGGGCGGCAAAACTTGCCTCAAATTTGCCTTTGGTAGATTTTATTTGTCCTCCAAGTTGTTTTAGTGTCTCGGGTAAAAAGCCCCTAAGGCAAAACACCTCTAAACCAAATGTCCTGGTCACACACTGTAGTGAGACAAAAGATGTCCCCCTCACCAGGCTGGACAAAGATGGTCACAGTTAGCTGCCTGTCAGGAGCCGGAATCCGTCAAATCATGCACATACTCAAGTCTCTCAAAAACAAGTACCATTATGACTCTGTCGTAGTCCATGTTGGTGTGAATGACTTCAGAAGTACCTCTCTGGATTATATGCAAAAATGCATGAGTGAACTCTCAGATTGTGTTGCAGGCAGCGATGTCCCCAGCCCTAAGCAGCATTCTACCTTCAGTCAGGATGGTGCCTCATTATCAACAAAGAATGATTGACTTCAGCATTTGGCTTAGCTTCTAGTATCAGTTGGGGGCCAGTATCTGTCAACCTGGGAAGACATGGTCTACAGACCATGCTGCTTTACCAGAGATGGTCTTCATCTGTCTCCTATTGGTTTTCGGTTGCTTGCAAAGGCACTTGGGTCCCCCGTAGTGACCTTTGTATGGCAATGTCAAAACAAAGTTTCCAACATAACTAAATCCACTCAAGACAAACCCAGGGTTATGCTGCTTAATGCAAGGAGTGTAAACAGAAAACTGCACTCCTTGGAAGCACTTTTCACCTTGGAAGATGCTGATGTTTGTGCAGTCACTGAGACATGGTTGAAGGCCGCAGAGAGCACCCCGACCATGCAAGGCTGCAATTCTTTTCACACGTTCACACCTCAAAGGGAGCATGAAAGAACCAAAGGTAGAATTGTATCCATCTTCATTGAGGACAAGTACACCTCGAGACAGGTTAAACTCTCTTCAGCTACAGGTCCCCCAACATGAACCAAGAGAAACACGCTGCCTACCTGGACTTACTACACTCAGTCACTGGGCAGCCAAACACCATGTCCTAGACTCGGTACTCAACCAACATGGGGAGGGTCACTGCACTACCCCCTGTGTATTGCCCTCCCTGGTAAGGTCTGATCATAAGTCAGTGTTGTTCAAAGTAACGACAAGATCTGAACCCCCCCCCCCACCCCGCAGGATCTTAAAAAAATGAAACTTTTTTGCAAAGCAAACTATGGCCTACTAACCGATGGTATAAATCATTTCAAACCCTCAGCATAACAAAGACATAGATGACCTTAAAACTCTTGATCCGACCTAATTTGGCTTCATCAGGCATAGGTCTTGCTTATTAAACCTGGTGGACTTCTTCGAGAATGTCATTAAAGTCCTGGATGAAGGCAAAACTATACATGCCACCTGTCTTAACTTAGCCAAGACCTTCGACACAGTTCCCCACTCAGTTATCATTGAGAAACTCTCCCAGCTGGGGATTAACTCTTACATTGCTAGATGGGTGGCCAACTGGCATACAGTCAAAATTGGGTATTCCATCTCTACCAGTAGAGCAGTTACCAGTGGTGTACCACAAGGATCTGTGCTGGGTCCTCTACTATTTGGAATCTACTCTTTGAAAGTCCAGGTGAAAGTAGACAGCATGTGGCTTACAAGTTCACTGACTATTGCAAACTGGGTGCAATCATTGCATCCCCTAATAATATTAACATATGACAAAAGGGGCTAACAGAGACAAACGAATGTTGCCAAAGCCACAAACTTAAACTAAACCCAAAAAAGTGCATTATTATCCCCTTTGGCAAATGGGAAGTCCCTGCAACTTACATTGTAGGTGGTACCCCCTAAGCTCTAATCCAGTGGTGCAGGATTTGGGAACACAGGTTGATTGCAACCTAATCTTTGATCACCATGTGTCCACAGTGGTAAGGAAAGTCTTCTGCATTGCACATCTCATAAGTAAAGGCATCGCATCCAGTACTAAGGATGTTATAATTCCTCTGTACTCTACCCTCATCAGAGCACTAAGAGTGCAACACTCCCTTGTGTATGAACCTCACCAGGCTCTTGCAGCAGCTGGAGAGACCACAGAGGTTTCTCACTAAGAAAATTCAGGGCCTTCAAAACATGACCTATGTGGACATACTGAAAGCCCTGTCATTGTAGTCTGCATCTTATAGGCTGTTGAAAGGTGGCTTGTGCTTGTCATACAGAGTAGTCTCTGACCTAACCCTATTGGAAATGCTGCACATGTGCAAGTCAAATGGGACAAGATTCACTCACACCAGGGCTCTTAACATAGCCTGTGACATTAATAGGACATGCTGAAGAGACAGATATGTCTCCTAGAGATTGCTGCTTCTCTGGAATAAACTCCCAATTCACATGAAGCAGAGCTCCTCACTGACCCTATTTAAGTGCGACTTGGACAATTGGATGGGAGATCGTAAACCCACCCCAGGGGTGGCATCTATGTCTCTCATGAACAGAGACAATCTGAGCTGATCCTAGACGTACGCTGCAAATATAGACCATCTGTCATGCTCTATCAGGGGACATGGGTGTAACATAGCTAGGCTTGTAAAAGCTGTAGGGCCGTTAGTGTAGTAACTTCCCATGAAGCTATTCCTCTGTCATTAATAATTCTTGACAGCCCTTCCCTTTATACTGCATTATTTTCATAAAGATCTTACCATTATTATTCAATACTACCAATCTCCAGTTTGTCTTCTGTTTTCCTTCTACCATACAATTTTAAGTATTCCATTACATAACTCTTTATACGTAATACATTCATTTAACCATTCTTTCAAAATCTTTAAAACATTTTTTTTGCCAATCCCTTAAAAGTTTATACATTTCATACCCTATTCCATCTGGTCCTGCAGCAGAATCTATATTTACTTGTCTTAATACTTGTAGCTAATTTAAAGAAATCTCCTTTTCCAACTTTTTCTTTTAACATTTTTTTACTTTCCATGTTTTGTAACTCCTTCCTTTTTTCTTCAAACATTTCTTGCACATATTGTACTACACTATTCATAATCTTTTCCTGAGGTTTTTCTATTTCTGCTTTTATATTTTTTATTTCTGTCATTACACTTCCATCTTCCTTTACTAATCTGCTTAAGTAACTCGATATTTCTTTTTCCTTGTAAAGATATCTTTGCTTATATAACCGTGCTTTTTTTCTTGATTTCTTTCATATAATTTTGTCCAAAGTACTTTCTATCACTGTGTTTAAATCTTCCAATGCACTGTTGTATGTTATAATTTTCTTTCTCTAGTTTTCTCACTTCATATTGCCAGTGTAAAAAATATTTTTACCTTAAATGTGCACCATTCAGACAAATTTTTATAAAATTGTCATAGTAATTGATTTTTACATAATTGTATTACTAATCTCTTTCCTTCTTCATTCCATGTTTTCTCATTTACCCTTTATATTCCTTTGCCTATTTTTATACATTCCTTATTTTCTTGCATCTCTAGCCATATTGCAAAATGATCAGAAAACCCTGCTTCAACTACCTCCTGTTTTCCTATAACTAAACCTTCTGATACTATAATCTCTCTCAGTTCTATACATGCCCGTTTTGTAAGTCTATGAATATTTGTCCAAAGTTTTAACTTACAGCATCTTATAACTTATAACATTGTGCTTATATCATTTCCTTTATTTTAATGCTTGCCTCTTAAATCACAATTAGTCTTCTGTTATCATATTTATATTTATCACTACGCAGTCTAAAATCTGATTAAATAAGCTTTCTCTGTCTTTACAATTAGTATAAGCATATAATGTTATAATTCTGTATACCTGTTCTTTGCATTTTAAATCTACAATGGTTAATCTTCACATTTTTGCTACAGTTACATCTAATATCTTTACTGTATTTCTACAGAATGTGGCTATTCCAGAACATCTCTAATTTCCCAAATTCCAGATTATCTTTCCTCTCCATTTGTTAAAAATATTGTCTTCTAGTATAATTATGTAATCAGTATTAATGAGCGGCCTCAACAATAAATAAGCTCTAAGACGTTACCCACAAATCTTTCCCCTCAGTAGAAACATGGCTCAAACACTCAAACCTCCTACTCAGCCCTAAGAAAACTAATACCTCAAAAAATTGCCAAAATCAAAAGCAATTTTTTTTACCATGAAGTCAGCAAATAACTGTCATTGAAAGTGTAACTCACAGTAAACCTCTAGGCATTATAATAGAAGACTGTCTCAAAATATGACCAGCATATACTGCACATCATTAAATCTACTCACCAGAAACTAGCCTCCCTTTAACGGGTCAATGGATTCCTTGCAGATACTGCAAGAAAACCTCCAGCCACCACCTTCGTACTGCTGACTCTCATATATGCCACTCCTATCCTAAAAAACTTAGAATACTCAAGGAAAGAAACTTGCCTTCTGCTGCAATAAAACAGCGAATTTTGCCACCGAGCTCCCTCATAGGAACCTCCATTGTCATAGCTTAAAGCAATTAACCTGGCTTGAAGTACACAAATACCAAACATATTCACAACGAACTACAGCACACCAACTTATTCATCATCCAGAAAAATGCTGGACCTGCTGTCCAGCAATGGATGTCTGCTCTAGTAAGAAATTGTTACTACTTACAAATAAGTCAAATAATGTTGTAGGAGACTCGCTCTTCTCCCAATACATTGCTAAAATCTGGAATAGTATCCCCACGCAAATACAACTCTGATGAAACCACTGCTTAAACAAGAATCTTAACTGATCCTGGCCCTGCACATGCTCATCTCAAGGTTAAGACTTTGTGTCCATCGTACGATACTCTAAACAGAATATTCTCAACCTCTCACTGAACTGACAGAACAATTCTTATACGTAACTGCTGCTTGTACAGTCCACTAAGTTGCACTTGGGCTTCTTCTTTAGTAACTTTCACCTCTGTAAAATCTTAGAAATGTATAAATGCAACTACTATTTGTGTACAAATGTAAATAGAAATGTAACTACTCTGTCTTTACCTGGAACTTAGTATAATGCAGTTTAAACAAATGGACCTTTTCTCCCTGGGCCTCTGCTGGAAGTGGGTATAACTCGGTCAGACTTTCCCAGTACAGAAAGACAATTATGTCTACATCGAATGTATTACCACTCCAAAATTCCTATTTTCTCAATATATTCTTTATACTGTTCACATTTATGTAAAGCACTGTAAAATTTTCCTTTTCCTTAGATTCATGGTTTCACAAGTTCATAGCTACTCACTAGGCTAGCTTTCTTAATAGGCCATTGTAAGCCCAGCCAATCCCTCCCCCAAGAGTTGAGACACAAACACTGTCCGTGAGTCAACCGACTTAACCATTATATCAACTCCCAGTCATTGGCTGTATAAATTCTTTCATCCATTTCATTTCTCTTTTCTTTTGTACTTATCCCTTTACATTTTCTTTCTGCCTTTTACCAATAGATTTCTTTTTTTCTTTTACTACCTCCCAATTTAGGTCTTCATCCCTTATTTCAGAGCCATCTTCTGTGTTTTCTTTATTTTTTTTTTTGCATTTATTTTTTTCTCCTCTTTCTACTGCTGCTAACATTTCTTCTGTTTTTTTCATTTACTTCTCTTTTCCTTACTGTTGTTTTCTTTTGTGCAATCCACCCATAAATATCCAATTTTGCTACATTTATAACATTTCAGTTTACATTTTGTGCATCATGTTCCACCCCCCCCCCCCAAATATGATATTTTCTTTTGCTATAGCTACTTATCAATTATTTTCTACAAAAAAAAAAAAACATATTTTGAGTTGTCCCCAGTATTTTGACACCACCTTTCCCCTCCATATTTATCATGTTGATATATGTATATTTTTTTCTCTTTCTGTTTCTAACACAATATTACATTCCCTGCTACCAGCCCATAAACCCCTTTTGTCATAAAATGTTGCAGTGTCCAGTACTACTTTACACACAGTTTTTAAATGTCATTCTGATGTCTTTCTACCTCTGTTCCAAACTCTACATGACTTTTCTTTTTGTTTCCCTGTTAAGTGGTTGTATCACATAAAGATTTCATGGGTTACAGTCTTCTCCTTTTCATAAAAAAACAGTCTCAAATATAATGTCACAAAATATCTCTTTGTTAATGAGAATAAAATGTTCTTACCTTGTGCTTTTACACCCAAAGGCGTTATTAAATTGTCTCATACTTTATACCTGTCCATTTATTTGTCATCTTTACTTTGAATCCATATCACATACTGCATATGTTTTCTTTTCCATCCTGCCAGTGTTCTTCAGGATTGTTTCTGCATCCTCTCTTATGCATTTTCTCCATAATATCCCCCCCCCCCAAGGAAACACCTCTTTCATTTTCTGGCTTACTCTGGATCACCAGTTCTTTATCGCCATCAAACAAATTTCTTTGAAATATCTGCTCAGAATCCTGCATGCATTCTCCAGTCTTGGTATTTGCTTTTTCCTCCATTTTTCTCAGCACTTAATCATCTCCTCCTCCTCTCCATCTGCTGCCTCTCTGTTCTCTGGGCCGCCTCTGCACCTGAAACAGAAATATGAATTGCTCCTGCGAAATTGTTTGCATTCTGAACAATGACTATTGGGGGAAGTTCCTTGATGCCATGACCAGGTTTCTTGTAGTAGTATAAATTTCACCTTGGGCTTCCCTGAAAAGAGGCCACCAGCCTGGTAGGGCTAACCTGGTTAGCAAGGGATAAATAAAAAATAAAGTTCATCTGCTGCAAGGTTTAGGGCTTTTTTATTTTATGCACCTTACTCCCTCCCCTTAGCTGCAGTAACATCTGCATTTGCAGCATGTGCTTCCATGCATGCAAGAAAGATAACTTTTATCGCCTCCTGTCTGTATTACTTTAGACAGGGGTAATTTATTGGGCTGTGCATGTGATCATTTTGGTTAGGAAACTGAGTTAGTAACCTTTTTGCTATTGTCCCTTTGTAGTAGGATCTCCATTAGTGGCAGTGGAACAAAATTACAGCCACATACCTCTAGGGTTGCCTAAATGCTAAGGTGAGAGGATTGATGGCTGTCTTTGGTTTTGTCCCAATTCTTACTATGAATCTGCTGCAATGCTCTTGACTGTCTGCTTTTTATGATAGGCACATTTGTAGATTTGTATTTCTGTTGCTTTGATTTTTATCCCCTAAGAAAAAAAAAATGGGCATACGCCTTTGTAGTTTAGTATTTTCAACTTTGTTAAATCAGCTGGTGAGAGAGAGTCACTTGGCTGTATAATGTAGTGTACTGTTGTGCACCATTTTTTTTTTACTGGTCAGAATATTTTTCCCTTAATATTTTCCATCTCCACTGACATGTATTCAGATACATCAGGTATTTGGTAGTACACATGGCCATATACTGCTCATCTTTTATATGTCTTTTGCTTAGTATAAACTGTGTGGCTAGCATAGTCCAGTGCGGGACTATGCAGACAGAATTCCTGCTTCCAGAAACATTTGAATCATTTGTCTGATTCACCTATTCAGTTGGTGAAATAAGCTTTCCTCCATAGCTGCATTTGTTTAATGATTGCGTGGGCTTATTTCATTTTTCACACAATTAGTAATATCCCACAACAGTCCTGTCCTCACCATTTCAGCAGTATACAGGCCTCTGTTGTCCTTGGTCATAAAATGTTTCTTTAAATGGCATACTCTGCGTGCTTCAATATCTCTGCATGAATTTGGTCATTTACCCTTTGCTTGTCTTGAACTCTGCTTTTGTTTTGTTATATTTTTGTAGCAGGCATTATCATGATTCTTTTCTGAAACACATTTTGGAAAATACTGACCTAGAAGATCTTCACAGTAAAGTTGCTCTGTTTATGTGCCAAGAGTGATTGATATACTGCTTTGCTCCATTACTGTTTAAGAATACCACTGACAGCTGTGATTACAGAAGTTTCTGGAACATATTTATGGTTTATTTTGTTGGGGTTTCATAATGAATGCAGCATAGTTATATAAAGTCCCCCTATTGTTAGTCTTTCAAAACAAGGCAGCATAGTTATATAAAGTCCCCCTGTTAGCCTTTTAAAACAAGGCAACATAGTTATATAAAGTCCCCCTATTGTTAGTCTTTTTAAAACAAGGCAGCATAGTTATATAAAGTCCCTCTATTGTTAGTCTTTTAAAACCAGGCAGCACAGTTATATACATTCCCCCTATTGTTGGTCTTTTAAAACAAGGCAGCATAGTTATATAAAGTCCCCCTATTGTTAGTCTTTCAAAACAAGGCAGCATAGTTATATAAAGTCCCCCCTATTGTTAGTCTTTTAAAACAAGGCAGCATAGTTTTAAAAAGGCTAGCAATAGGGGGACTTTATTTAACTATACTGCCTTGTTTTACATAGGCTAACAATAGTGGGACTTTATATAACTATGCTGCCTTGTTTTAAAAGGTTAACAATAGGGGGACTTTATATAACTATGCTGCCTTGTTTTTAAAAGGCTAACAGTAGGGGGACTTTATGTAACTATGCTGCCTTGTTTTAAAAGGTTAACAATAGGGGGACTTTATATAACTATGCTGCCTTGTTTTAAAGTTGTAAAGCAGAGCTAAATGAAAATACACAGACGTGTACTTTTTGGTGAGAGTTCAGCAAGGTAAGAAGTGAGGGATTGGTATAGAGGTTAAGTTAGTACCTCTCAGTATATCATATGACTGAAGCTTGGTGTCTATATAAACAGGTCTTGAATCTGCTAATACAAAGGCTTAGAAGCTATGCACCTACATGGTTTGTAGATTTGCAGGAACAGTGGGTAGGATTCCTGAACCATTAGCTCAAGAATCAGATGGCAAACCTGCATTACACATTTGACAAAAAGTTCATTAGAGAATATAGAATGAGATGGGAAAGTGGGCTTCATAGCTGAGCGCTGTGGATACAGATTACCTAGATGTACAGCAGCTACATGGAGAAATATGGAAGGGAGGGGCGAGAGGGAAGAAAATAAAATTACGAGTACAGACAACCAAATCAGGGATTATATAATGGCACACACCAGAAATTGAGAGTAATAATAGGATAGCAAATGTAAACCGGGATAAGGTCAACAAGGGTTAGGGGTTGGGGGGGGGGGGTGAATGTGAAAGAGGTGGGAGAATGATACATAACCCGCAGTGTAGTAAGAGGAAGGTGAAAAGTGGTGATTTCTACATGTACATAGTTCTTAAAACACTGATGAAAAAAGTGTTACAAGGATGCGTTAAGCAGGGAAAATAAGATGGTAAAGTTAAACAGTAAAGTTGCACACAAGCAGGGTATTACAGTAAAGTAGAGAGAGATACAAACAGTGCTATTACTTAGATTATTATTAGGAATTATTATTATTATTAGGAATGTCAGTGGTGTGACGGACAAAAAAGATGGTGTAGTTGATCCACATGCATGATGCATCTTAATAAAAGGGGATACTAGGGAAGCAAGAGGGTCACCATAGGTAATATCGATCTACCTACAAAAACTATATTAAATGATATGACTAATCTTGTAGAGACAATTCTGCCATTTTTACAAGGAGGTGGAGCATTAGGAAGAGATTGGAATGTTATAACTAAAATGGAACATACATACAAAGGCCCCAGAAAGGGCAGAGTGAGCTTAGAAAGAAGGGTCTTGGAAGCCTTCACTGACGTGTATGGATTACAGGACCAACCAGGACTGGAGGAGGACAGTAAAAGGTTTGCACACTACTCTGATATTTGTGTCACATTAAAGACTAGATAAGATATACTTAACAAAGGAACATGGGCCTTATCTAAAAGATGGGAAAACATACCCAGTGTTTCTGTCAGATCTCTCCCCTATTGAGATGGCTGTCTGGTAGTGGGGTGGAATTATTAGGGGCAGACATTGGAGATGTCAAACAAGATGGTTAAACCTAACAGACTCTAAGCACAAAATCAAAACGATATTGGATACGTTTGGAGAGCAGCTGGAAAAAAATGAGATGGGGAAAGCAATATTACGATTGCACAAAATTAGAATTAAGGGACAAGGATGAGTTGGCATGAAAGAAGAGAATGGGGAGAAAGCAGAATGAGACTGTGGAGTAGACTATCAAAGGTAAAAGCGATACAAGATGTTAGGGGGAATTATCCCAATCCCAAATTGAGGAAGTGGAGAACCTGGAAAAGGAGTGGAAGCTGCAGTTTGAGAAAGAGATGGAAATAGAGGGGTAGCCTTTAAGGCAAGGCCCATAACACATCAGGAAACTACCACTGAGGTTAAGGCAGCAAAAAAATTTATTTTATTTATTTATTTATTTTATTTTTATTTTACATTTGTTGACCGGGCTAGTCTAGCTGGATATATGTCCATTTTCAGTAGAGGCCCGGGGAGATGAGCTCCAACATTCAAAATGTGATTACATTAAAAAAAACATGTGAAAAAACTTTACAGCAGTACATGAACATAGGCAAATAAAGATAACATTTTAACTGGTGACAAAGTTATAAAGTACAAAATGCAGAAAGTAGAACATTTAGATAAGAATATTATTACAAAATATTGCTTAAAGTGGTATTAATGGTGAATACTAGCATAATGTATAGTAATAGAGGATACAGGATAATATGAAGAAACCTGGCAGATATGTTAGTATATCATGTGGTATAAGAAGTGGAAAGAATACATATATATAGAAATAACTACATATGTATATATATATATATATATATATATATATATATATATATATATATATATATGATATATATACACACACACACACATAAATAAATACCCATATGTAGATAGTGAGAAGGAGATATAGAATCAGTGGATGTAAATATGAGGTAGATACAGTGGTCTAAAAGATGTAGAATGTAGTCAGGTGTCGGGGGCTAAAGTTAGTCAGGATTACTACAGGGACACAGCCATTGTGATTTAAGGTAGAGTTTAAGTTTCTTTTTAGAGAGAGATTTTGAGGGAATATAAGAAAGTTCATTGGGGAGGAGGTTCCAGTGTTTTCCAACAGTGTTAGAAAAGAGGGAGCCTCCAGCTTTGTTGTTTGCTTTGTCAATATTTACAAGAAGTTTGTGTGCTGATCTTAGGGAGTTTAGGTTGTGGTAGGGGTGAATAAGAGTACATAGTATAGGTGTTTTGTTAGGTTGATATAGGAGTTGATGGGTTATGGTTAGTTGATTAATTTTTAGTTGTTGCTGAAATTCTAGCCAACCTAGTTGTTTTAGATTAGTACAGTGGTGGGTTCTAAAAGGGTTGCCTGTGGCAAATCTGGCTATGCTGTGGTAGGAGTTTTCTAGCTTAAACAGATTCTTTTTTGATAAGTTAGTATAAGTGGGTGAGGCATAGAGAAGGGGTGAGATAAGATGCGAGTGGGCAATAGTTATTCTAGAATCTGGAGTGAGGAAAGGTTTGATTTTGTAAAGAGAGCCTATTTTTTATTAATATTTTTCAAAGTGTTGCTTATGTGGGTATCGAAGTTGAGGTTTTTGTCGATGGTAACGCCTAGTAGTTTTGTAGTATAGTCTTGTGATATAGGTGTGGCATTTTTAGATGTTATTGTAAAGTCTATGTGGGGAGATTTACCGGAAGGTGTGAAGAGGAGGAGTTGGGTTTTTTTTGGGTTTAGTAGGAGACAGCGTTGAGAAAACCATTCTTCTACAGAATTAAAAATGTGTTGAGTAAGGGAGTGAAGTTCAGAGACAGATTTTGCTGAGCAAATTAGTGTGGAATCATTTATTTATTTATTTATTTTATTTTATTTTATTTATTTTACATTTGTTGACCGGGAAAATCCGACTGGATACATGTCCATTTTCAGCGGAGGCCCGGGGAGAAAAGCTCCACATTGACATTAGTTTACGTACTTATAAACAGAGAATATATTACATGTTTTGATAATTAATACATAGGTACATCATCTGCGTATTGTATGCATGTAGCTTGAGGGACTACTTGTTGGAGGTCATTGATAAATAAAGAGAATAGAAGGGGGCCCAGAATGGACCCTTGGGGGACACCAATGTTAACTGGTAGCTGGGAAGATAGAGTGGAGTTCCAGAGTACTGCTTGATGTCTATTAAGTAGGATTTAAACCAGTTAATAGGTTGAAATTCAAGTGACAAAGATTGAAGAATGTGTGTGAGTATTTGGTGGTTGACCATGTCAAAAGCCTTGGACAGGTCTAAGAAAAGTGCTGAGGAAAGGGTGTTTTGGTTACGATTTTTGTTGATAGTGTCTGTAAAGGAGTGGAGGGCAGTGGTGGTACTATGGGAAGGTCTAAAACCATGTTGGGTATTAGAGAGCAAGTTATTTTGAAGAAGATGGTCAAGCAGTTGCTTGTGTATACATCTTTCCATAAACTTAGATAGGGGAGAGAGTAGAGTAATAGGGTGGTAGTTGGAAATATCAGTTGAATTTCCACCCTTATGAAGAGGAATAATGTGGGAGATTTTCCAAAGTTTAGGGACGTATCCCTCAGTGATGGTTCTGTTCATCAGTATGGAGACTGGGTAGGCTATTGATTTGGCTAATTGCAGGTATTCTGGAGGTAGTAGGTCAGCAGAGGGAGTACATGGTTTAAGTTTTTTGATAAGAGAAAGAATGTAAGATGTTGGAACAGGTTGGAAAAGAAATGGGGGAGGTGGGTTTAAGTGGCTGTTAGGTATGTTTGTGTATTTGCTGGAGAGTTGACTGGCTAGAGTTTGAATTGTTTCGGTGAAAAAGGAATTAAAGCCATTAGCAATGTGGTTAGGATTCTTTGTCTGAGCCTTGTGGGCTGGGTGTGACAGGTTTACTTGGCTGTAGTAACTGCTTTATGTTTGCCCAGAACGTTTGTGGGTTATTTTGGCGAGATTGCTGTGGTTTCAGGTAATAGTTTTTTTTTTATCGGTCATTATTGCTTTTTTGGCCTCATTTCTCAATTGTTTGAAATGTTGGTAATCAGTAGTGTTTTTAGTTAAGTGAGATTTTTTCCAGATTTTATTTCTCAGATTGATTTTTTGTTTAGTTTCTGTTGAGAGCCAGGGGGCAGATTTACTTTTAATTCTAATAGAGCGAGTGGGGGCATGGTAGTTGAGTATGGCCAGAAACTTAGCATTAAAGAAGTCAACAGCTTCATCAAGAGGAAGGTCTTTTAAAGGTGACCAGTTGCATGCTTTCAGTTCTCCTTGAAATAGCTAAAGGTTGAATTTTTTTTTGGTTCTGATTGTTATAGTTATGTTTTGGGTAGGGGGGTTGGTTTTGAGCCTGATTATGTAAGTTAATATGTGATCACTTATACTATCAGGAAGGATTCCTGTTTCATAAGTATGGAGTTGACTGTTTGTGAGTATCCAGTCTAAGGTACTTTCTTTTTTGTTAGTTTTATTTATTCTAGTGGGGCAGGTGATGTTCTGAGAGAACCCGTGAAGGTTAATATGGTTAGTAGGGTGCTGCTTGTTGCAAGATTGCCAATCAATGTTGAAGTCACCTAGGATTATTGTTTCTTGGGGTAAGTTTAGTGATAGCCAACATAGGATGTTTTCAATGCTAGAAATATTATTACCTGGGGGGACATAGATGCAGATAATAAAGATAGATTTGACTGAGTTTAGTTTAAGTTTGGTAATAAGAATTTCAGCATTAGAGTCCTGAGGAAGTTTTTGGTGGAATGTGGTTATTTCAAGGCTTGATTTATATAAGATAGCTATTCCACCACCTTTTTTAGATAGTCTGTCAAGACGCAAGATTTTATAGCCAGGAGGGATGACTTCTGTGTCTTTTGTTGAAGGTTTTAACCAGGTTTCTGTTAGACAAATAATATCAAAGGAGTAGAGTTCTAAGAGAGCATGTAGTTGTGTTGTTTTATTATTAATGCTACGTATGTTGAGGTTAGCTATTGAGAGTGTACGTATGTTGAGGTTAGCTATTGAGAGTGAGTTGTTAGGTTTTTTTAAGTAAGGAGTTAGGCGTGGGGTTTTGATAAATGGTCTGATTTGTAGAGGAGGTAATAGGACCTGGGTTAGGGTGAATATCTCCACTGTGGAGTGAGTGTAGTAGGGTTAAATATATAGTGTTTGTATATTTACTTTGAGGAGGGGGTAGCCTTCTAGTGGTCAGATGAACATACTTTATGTGGGTTATCCTATGACATTTAGGTAAAAGATAGCTAGGTGTGGAAGTGATGTGATGATTATGGTTGGTTGGAATTGAAGAGGTAGGATGTTTAGTTGGGTTGGGTAGGTGTGATAGTAGAGGGTGTTCATAGGAGGTTGTAATGTATGCTAATATTAAAGGTGAAAGAAGTGAGAGCATAAGTAAGGTATATATGAGTACCAGGGAGGGGAGTTTATACATTGTAATGGTGGATAGTAAGTTTAAGTTATAAATTAAGTGCAGGTGGTGTGTTATTGCAAGGGAAAGGTATAGGTGGTAGTGAAAGGGAGTGGTTAGAGATGAAATATGGAGGGAAAAGAGAAGATTGGTTAAATGGTGGAGAGGTTGTGATTGGAGCAGAAGGAGAGGGGGTGTGGTTAGTTAGGTAGAAATGTGATGATGCTGGGGGTGGGTGGGAAATGGGGGTAGGGTAGGGGAGCGGAGTGATCCCGCAGGGCGAACTGAGCGGGTAGATACAAAGGAAGAGAAGTTAGCAGGAAACAATCAGGAGTGCAGGTAGCTGCAGTTGGAAGGTAGGATATTAGTGGAGAGGTTTAAGCTAGAGGGGAGTCTAGGGAAAGAGACTGCTAGAGGAGTACCGACTGAAAGGCACTATGTATGCAAGAGTAGGAACAGGCAGGAAGCTTAGCAAATGGATTGAGTTTACCAAGATAGCACAGGGAGAGAGAGAATGGCAGGGAGAAGGGTGCCCCCTAGTGGGCAGTTCTGGAATTGTAGGAGAGTTTGTGAGGGAGCTAAGTAGTGTAGGAGGGTGGAGAAAAAGAAATGCAAGTGAGAGGGGGGTAAGGTAAGTAGAAGAGTCGTGTAGGCTGTTAGGTATTACAGAAAGTGGGTAAGGCAGCTGGCTGCTCAGGCTCCCAGCGAGCTTTGGAGCCCTGAAACAGTTTGTGGATAGGGGTCTGTTTTACCAGGTAGATTTAGTCCATAACATACTTATTTCTTTCCTTGAGACAGGGTGCAGAAGACAGGCAACTGGAGGTTGAGGCCACAAGATTTGGATAGGGTTCTTAGCACACCAGGTAGGCTGTGATTAAATCAGGAGCAGGATAGGTTGAGCTGGGTATTATTTCTTTCCTTGAGACAGGGTGCAGAAGACAAGTAACTGGAGGTTGAGGCCACAGGATTTGGATAGGGTTCTTAGCACACCAGGTAGGCTGTGATTAAATCAGGAGCAGGATAGGTTGAGCTGGGTACAGGGGCAAAGACGCCAAGGGAGTGCAGACAGCAGCCAGGGACCATCTATGGGAGCCTAACTAAGAGAAAGAAGGATATGGAAAGTGTGGGATACGCAAACAAGAGATGTTAATTAGCCAGAGGATAAAAGAAGAGTATTATGAATACTAAAAAAAAAATCTGTCAGAAATGAAGGCCCCAGAGGGATTGGAGTTAGGAGCTGAGGAATATTTTGAAGAAAGTACATATCAATACATTGGGGGAACAAGAGATGGTGAGATTGATGTAACCTTTTACACAAGATGAGATTGAAAACCAACTCATAAACTTGGCGACGGGCAAATCCCCTGGCTCAGATGATTGCCCATTTGAGTTGTGGAAGGTGTTTAGAAATTACTTAATTCCTAAATGGTGGTGTAGCCTGTTCAATAGTTTGGGGGAGGGAAGATCCCGGACGTTTGGCATACTGCACTGATCACAATAATTCTGAAGGAGGGTAAAGACCCAAGCAACCTGTGATGCTATCACCCAGTATGTGTTCTTAACCATAATTATAAATCGTTTGTCAGTTTTTAGCAGACAGGCTGGCAAAAATCGTTCCAATGCTGGTAGACTGGGGCCAGTGTGGTTTTGTTAAAAACAGGCAAACCTTTGATAATATTGTGCAAACTCATATTATGCACAAAATACCAGAGAGAAAAGTTGACAAGCTGCTGTTGGTTGCCCTAGATGCCAAAAACAGCTTTTGATGGGGTCCACTGGGATTGTGTATGGGAAATAATGAGGAAAATGAGATTCCCGAGCTCTTTATAGGATTTATAAAGTCTTTGTACTAGAGCTCAACAGCAAGATTAACACCCAAGTTTAACACTGAAAGGGTGACTAGGCAAGGCTGCTGTCTGCCACCAGTGTGTTTGCACTATATATATTTAGAGCCATTGGCCCAGAGATTACAGGAATCAGAACTGGTTGGATGAAGTGGCGAAGAAGCTAGCAATGTTTGCAGATGATATAATACTCTGTCTTACTGAGCTGGAAAAATATATTAAAATATTGTGTGATATTCTAATGGAATTCTGACTCCTCTCAGGCTACAAACTAAATGTGGCTAAAACGAGGGCACTAGCAGTCATCTCCCCATATATGAACAGATGACAGTATACCTACAGCTCTGGGGTGGGGGACATAGTAAGTTCAAATACTTAGGGGATGGCTAGTGCAAAAACAGAGGAGTCTCCATGAGAAATGTGGCAAGAATTAAAGGTAAAATAGTGAATTTCATCTGGAAATGGAAGTGGATGAGACTAGACACGCAACATAGTATAAGAATGTTTGTACTCCTTCAGATATTGTATGCTGCACAGTCTTTTTTTCTATGACCAAAGTAAGTTGACACAATACATGTGCATTGTAGTTTCCAAGATGTGACAGTTTGCTTGTGAAATGTTGCAGAAGACTATCACTCTGGATAAATTTGCATAATAATGCATTATAGCATTAATATAAAGATGGTGACTGTACTGAATATTATTAATGCAAACCAGCCATTTTACCGATAACATTTCAGTTTGTACCATTGTAAGAGCTTTTATTCTTCATAAAATATTTACATTTCTTTGCATTATGCTTTTTAAGTTGATTCCTCAAAAAAATACATTGGAATGTATGGATGTGTATAGGCTGCTAGAAGTGTGCCATTCCACATTACATAGGTGTTAATGAATTTATATATTTGAGATGGAACCAGATTATTAGGATTGCAAGTAATTGTATAAGTTGATTTTTTTTTGCTTTTATGTATTTTTATTAATTTAAAGTTTATAATTTTCTTAAATATTTTGACTATTGTCAAGTTTAGCATTTAGTTAAAAATATAAAATATAATTGGAAACTCACCTCCAAAAAACGTGTGTGTTATCCATTGCTTATAGTCAGAGAAGTCTGAACATTTTTTCAGTACTATTAGTAAACAAGGATTTCTGGCAGAAGAATAGATAAAACAATCGTCAAAATATGTCCTTTTATTATACAGGAAGACACACATTCCTTTGGTTTCCATTATGTATTTCATTAACATCAGAGGTGTTCCACAGAGTGGTTTCTTAGGTTCATAGTTAATGACCCAGGCTAATTCCTCTTGCAGGCCATTTTAAACCCGGCCAGTTTCCCTTCAAAGGTGAGGATCAAATCCCGTAGCTTGTGTTTGAGGCAAACAATTCAACCATTATGCTATCCCCCAACCAGATGTTTGGAAGGTGCTGTAAACATAACATGCGATTCTTTAATGTGGAGTCGTGCAACAGAATGAGTACGACAATTGACTGATCGAGTTGCTGAACAGATTAAATAGATTAAAACACTATAATTTAGTGTTAATTGAGAACAACTGCAAAATAAGAATGACAAGTTTGAAATATGTGCATCATATTCTAACTTCAGATGTTAATGAAGCAATTTGTTTAGATAACAGGGCCCAAAGCAAACAGACTGTAAAGAAAATTGTATGAAATAATATAGTATCTTGCAAAGTTTGTATTTACTGTAAGAGAGAACTTTGCTGCTGAGAAAGTTGTTGGAGCGCAAGTAGCCTAGAATTGGGGAAAAGTTTTAAAGCACTCAAGTGCAGTTAATGATGCCCCAGCATTAACATGTTGTGACAGGAATAGGCCAGTTATACTGTGGATGCCTGTAAGTAGGGTCTAGGCGCTCTGGGCTTGCAAGAAATACAAGTCAGCGGAATACAAAATAACAAACAAGACACGATTAGCTAAAACAAATGTTGACAGTGCTAATATTAGTGTGAGAGATCCAATGAATTTGTCTGTGTCGATGGAAATAAGGTAAATATGGACCCTAAACCCTTGCAAGTCATATTCAGAAAATCTCTGTATATGGTGCCTTTGAGATGGCAAAGGATATTACTTAATCATCAGAAGTAAAATCTGAAAGTGAACTACAGACTAGGCATGGAACTACAGGTAGCAAATACTGTAGAATTTTCAGAGCATGTTTATCAGGGAAGAATATGTTAAGAACAGCCAGATATTTTTGAATAATACTACAGTTAACCAGTGACGAACAGAAAAAAAGAATGTCAGAGAGATGCTAACACTGACATACGAAGCATCTTAATTTCTGCAACTCAGTGCAGCAGTACTCATTGTAGGACTATTTATTTAATTTATTTATTAAACATTTGTTAACTGGGTAGGTAAACTGGTCCATTGACCCTTTTCAGACACCGTGGGCCAGAGAGACCTGAAAAACCTCAGTTAGCCAGACCCCTGCTTGCTGTTTTTATTAATAAGAGTATCATTACAATCCATTATAGAATCTGATCTTTAAAGGTGGACAGTGTCCAGTGTTAAGAAGATTGCAAGTAAGGGTTTTAAGCCGTAGCTCATTTCTTGCTGAAAATGTAAGCCATCTGCCATTCTTTATTATAGCCCAGCGGTCTGTATTGGTTGCTAGTTTGATGAAGTGTAGTCTTTTATTTTCAGTGTCTTGTCACATCTGAGTTTGCAGTAATATGAGTTTGCAGTAATATGGGGCAGAGTCCATATTTGATCCTAGGAGTGGGTACATTGATAGCTAAGGAGCAACCGGCTTCTGGAGGGAGGAACTTGGATATTGAATACACTGCTTTAAATTGTCCTAGTACTGTGTTAACTTGGGTCTGTATGTTGAATAAAAAAAGAGAGAGAAGGATATTTGCCAGAAGCGGAGGCTGCTCATCCAGCCATACATTCATAACTGCGAACTCTCCACTCTCCCGACTAGACTCATTCCAACTTCCCTGTGATGTTGGAGTGTTCTCAGCATAGAGATGTCATCAGCTAAGCACTATCTTTATTTCTTGCTGCAGTGAATAGGAGTATCACATAAGTTGAATTACCATCTGTCCTGCTTTGATTTATGTTCATAGGATGATACTAGGCTATTGGCCTGGAGGCCTGTATAAGCCTAGCCAAGAATTTCACACATGTTCCCACAAAATCAGCACCTGTTTTTCCTGTCCAGCAGGGACACAGGTGGGATCCCAGGGGTATATTTTCTGTTTCCCATCCAGTCGTCCAGGTTCCTCTTAAAGAGGGCTAGTGAGGTACTCTGCTTGACATGGAAAGGAAGTCTATTCCATAAATGGGGGAGCTGTTGGGACACAAATCTATCCCGTCAACAACTTCTATTAATGTCACAGGCCAGGTTGAGACATTGCGTGTGGGTTGCTCAAGTGGAGTTTGACTTGCGGATATCCAGCAACTCCATCAAGGCCGAGTCTGAGATGGCCTTGTATGCCAGTCACAAGTCATCTCTGCGCAGTCTGTACGGGACTAAATAGAGGGGCAGGAATTTTAGCCTATCTGTATAGGATAGGTATTTGAGACCCTGGATTTTCGTGGTCAGGAACCTCTGTGGTCTCGCCAACTGATATCAACCTTCGGACTTTCCAGACTGGGCAGATAAGTACTATTGAACAACCTTTTTTTACCTTCTGTTAAGTTGTAATAACAATTGCTAGGTGGTTGTCTTTGTTGGTAATTGACCAATGTCTGTTGGTAGAATAATAGTATGCTTGTTGCAAAAAAGAAACAGTTTGTCAGTTCCTCACAACTGCTCTTGGTTTCGCTACTTGCCTAAGAGTTGCAGAGAATCTGCTGAATCTAAATCCATCTGCTGCAAAAGAACAAAAATATCTTCTTCCACTTCTGATTATTTTTACTGTATTTCATAAGAATCCTGTATTTGTTACATTTCTCGCACTTCATTAGTGATTCAAAGCTGAACCTTTAACACTGCTGCTGTAATACTTAAGATTGTATCTGCTAGTTTTACAGGACTGTAGTATTTAGATTGTGCGGTTTCCCTGCACTTGAGCCATAAAACCAGCATTTTTACACTAAAGAGGGTTTTCTAAATTCTTGTGGCAGAAGTGCGCTGTAGCAAACCTGTCTGAGTTGGAGGCTATTCGCTGAAAGCTTATTGTGTATTTTCCTGATTGGTCTGTAGGTCTTGCTGTTGTAAAACTTGTTTCTCTGATTCTATGTAAGCCTAGTGTTTGCGCTAGGCTGCTGTCCATGCAGCGGTGGTTAGCAGTATCTTGTATAGATGCAGACACTTTCAAGTTAAAATTTCCCTTAGAATAACTGCCTCTGCAGCTTTCCCCAGTTCCCCTGCTGCTCAAGGAGAATCTGAGTGGTGCTCAGAGCAGCATCACCTTGTTGGATCGCTGCAGTTCACATGGAGTATAGCACCCTTTTTCGTCTGTGACATCATCCCAGCCCAGTTAAATTTTACCCACTCTTTTCCCTGGTTAAACCCACTGTAAAAAAAAAAAAATGCTGAAACCATGGATAGGCATTATCTTTTTAGCTCTGTGGCTAGCCTGGTGCACATAAGCATCCTGAGGCAGTGTAGTAATTGTCTCATGTATACTGACGGCCACTTAATCCTGTAACAGTCAAAGCATGTGAGGGATGTAGTTACACTATGAAAATTGAGACATGACTCTCACATAATGACAAATCAAGTGACAGGTCAGCAGACACGCACGCCATTTCCCTCACTAAATAAGGTGTTGACACACAAACCCACATATGTGGAAGTACTCACATGTAACTCAGCAAAACATCAGAGGCCTCCAATACACTGCCCTGAGAAACCATATGCAAACAAAACCAAGTCAACACCAACCACCACATAAAATTACACACCACAGTGTCTCCACAAGCAAGCTCCCAATGTGAAATAACACACATTCGAACATCTTGGTAATAGGAGATTCCATCATGAGAGACATGGATGCCTCCATCAGCAGGTTGGCTAAAGAGAGTGTTACAGTCAGTTGCCAGACAGGGGCAAGGATTCGCCAGATTACATAGGCACTAAGGTCTGTCAACCACAAGTACTAGTGTGAGTCACTCATAGTCCATGTGAGTGTGAATGACATAAGATGTACCTCCCTGGACTATATGAAGAGCGACACGATAGACCTCTCTGAATACATGTTGCAGGATGGTACTAGCATCCAGGGGAGCCTGCAGGATTTTTTGCAGGGGAGTGCAAACCCAGAGCCCCTCTGTGCAGACTTCTGATTTTAGGGTCGAATGTCAACTTCTGAAAAGTATGTTCACAAGTAGGGGATATCCAAATAACTTAGTCGATGATCTCATGAAGTCACCTATAAAAGAGACACAGGATTATACCAACTGTTATTACAGTTACCAGGTAATTCTTCTGAGGTACAGAATGACATGGAGGTTAGGGATTCAGCTGCACTTACTACAACAAATAAAACTAACTTTCATTTGAGCCTGGTCACCACATTTTCATGTGAAACGCACAGTTTTTTGAGTATAGTAAAGAACTAGGAGTTAATAAACAACTATCCATCACTTGGTGAAATTTTAGGCCTGCACCCTAGAGTTGTTTTCCGTAAAGGATCAAATTTGAAAAGCTTACTGGAAAACAAAATGAAAGAAGGGTCGAGAAATGTAGGTATGTTTAGGTGTGGCATGTGTTCACAGTGTAAAGTGGTGGATCCAACAAATAATTTTACTGTAAGGAACATCAGATACAAAGTCAACTACAGGTTTGATTGTAATTCTCGGATGATCATTTATTTGGCTAGATGCAAAGTTTGTCCAGTTTACTATATTGACAAAACTGAACGTAAGTTCAAGGAACGCATTTATGAACATCAGTATGCCATACACAAAAGTAAACTGGACAACGCACTAGCCAAACATGTACACGAACACAATGCACACAATTTTGGATACATGGTCATCGACCAAATACCCCAGGACCCAAGAGGGGGTCCTTGTACATTACTATTAGAAGCAAGAGAGTTATATTGGCAGATTTTGAAGAACGCATACAATTTCCCAGGATTGAATGAAACATGTACGATTTCTAGTATTTTAAAACTTAACATTTTGCATAGTTGACTGGAGTATTAACCACATATGACTTGTGACCAAGTGCTGGGAGTGATAAGGTCATCACTTAACTGGCGCATACTTCAAGTTAAAGTTGTTCTTGGTTGTTTTATTGTAAACAGCACAATTCCTTATTCTAACATAGACTACTTGTTTTTCACTTAGAATGAGAATGTTATTTTATTTTCCTTGTATTGTTTTCATTTTTTCTACTTTTGTTCCTTGATAGGAATTGTTGCTCAAAGGGAATGCACTAGTCATTGTATGGTACAATAAGTAGGGTGGGTAGGATGTATTCTTCATTGTTGAAAGAAGCAAGCAATGGCACTAAAGTGTAAAATAGGATTGATATCTTTAAGTGTAAAACATGCATCGATCCTTAATTGGATTTTACTGGGTGGGTTGGGATCACATGACTATGTATTCATCTATTTAAAATGTTTTAAGATATGTTTTACTTGCATCTGAAGAAGTCTTTGTATTCAACAAGATGAAAAGCGCTTCATGTTTATCGTGTTTTTTTTTTAGTAAAAGTTTACAGAGTGAATTTACTTTGTCCTCTGCCTTTTGTTTGCCATTCTTTGGTTTTTGGACTTTTGAGAAGTTTGTTTTGTTTGCCTGTTTTCTTGGAATTTTTAACTACCCCTCCATAAACTAGAAAATGTACGCAACCACTAACATGCAGGCTCTGAGATTCCTGGACTTTGTCAATGCAAATTCTATGGAACAGCTGGTCTGCACTCCCACTAGTGGCTCAAATGTCCTTGTAGTACTCTCAAACTTGGGGAAGCACTGCACACCCCCACATATAATGTCTTTAATGTTAAGGTCAAATCATTAATCAATCTCCTTTGAAGTAAATGTAACGGTAGATCCCCATCAAACCCTAAAGAGTTTTTCCAAGGCAAATGCTGTTTAGTGATAGTGTAAGTAATTTTAAAGCTCCCTCAACCCCAAAAGCACTGGGACCTCTGCAGAGGTATACACAAATGCTCTGTGCAACCACTTAAACAACTGCATAAAAATGGCAGTACTTAACCAAGCTAGACCCAGTTCTAGCCAGAAAAACAAGTCACCCTAGTGGACCTCTGGCATAAATAGACTATACAACAGAAGGAAGAAATTCCTGTCTGGAAGTAGGAGGGGTAAGAGGGGAGAATGCATAGCAGAGAAAAAAATCCCTCGTTATTCTCAGCAGGCAAATCAGGGAACAAGTCAAATCTTCAGAAGCTAAATAAGAGAATAAAATATCCTCCCAAACAAAGGGTAACCACAAAACATTTTAGTGTGAGAGTTTGGCTGTAGATGGCACTACCTTTACTTAGCCAGAAGAAATAGTTAACCTGCCAGCTGATAAATTCAGCTCAGATTTCACCCATTCATCACCTTTGGACCCTTCCCCTTATCACAGAAGAACAGGTTTTCACTGCAATTTCTAAAGCTAGAAACATTGCATCAATCTGCCCTGACGGAATCCTGTGGTGCCTGTTAAATACCTTGAAACTTGACCTAGTAGACCCACTTGGATCTCTGTTTAACCACTGTTTCCAGACAAGCTTTGTCCCAGTAGAAGGGAGGACAGCAACAGTCATCACTCTGCACAAGGGGGTGGGGGGCATCAACAGGCAGAGCGAACTACTGACCCAGAAGTCTGACTAGCCTCATATGCATGGCTATAGAAAGGATAGTCATGGACCTGATTAACAACGACATAGAAATCTCTAGACCCAACCCAGTTTGGCTTCATCAAGGTCAGATCATGCCTGCTTAATCTGGTGGACTTATTTGGTAAGGTCACCAATGCCATGGATGAGGCTAAGTCATTGCTTACCACCTTCCTTGACCTGGCCAAGGCATTTGACACAATACATCACCCTGATATTGTAGATAAACTCACAAAATTGGGCATAAACTTGTGCGTCACCAGATAGATAAATGGCTGACAAATAGGACACGTTATTAGAGCGAGGGAATCCACATCCAGCAAGAGGTCAGTCACTGGTAGAGTACTGCTTGGCTCAGTTCTGGGCTCCCTCCTGTTTCAGATATTCTCAGATGTCAAGGCAAATGTAGATTGCCTTTGGCTGACCAGGTTTGTTGATGACTAGAAGTTGTGGGCAATCAGTGACTCCCCAAACAGTGTTGACATCTGACAGAAAGGACTGATGCAGACTAATTATTGGTGTAAAAGCCATGACTTTAAACTAAATGATGAAGTGCATAATAATACCCTCCGAGAAATCAAATACCCCTGCAAATTATAACATTGATAGCAGCCCCTAAGAGTGGACCCAGTAGCGAGAGATCTGGGTACTCAGTAATCTGAACTTTGAACACCATGTGTCTACCCAGTGGTGAGAAACTATTCTATGTGGTACAGCTTATAAGGAAAGGCATTGCATCCAAATCTAAGGGTGTCATAATACCACTGTACTCGGTCCTCATCAGACCAATAATCAGGTACAATTCACCCTTTGGCAAACACCTTGCCAGGCAGCTGCAACAGTTGGAGCATCCTCCGAGATTTCTCACCAAAAAAAAAAATACATGGTATTACTAACATTTAATATGTGGACCAATTAAAAGCCCTATCACTGTTTTCAGTTTCCTACTGTTTACTGAGAGGTGATCTGTGCCTGACCTACATGGCAGTCTGACTCAGCCCTGATGATGATGTTGCATATTCACAAAACTTAACTGTGCATGATGGTTATCTGCTCCAAGGATCTAAACCTGATCTCTGATGTGAATAGATCATGTTGGAAAGACAGATGTGTTTTCCAGCGATTACCCTTCTTGTGGAATAGGCGTACTGTTCACATGAAGCAAAACCTTTCCCTGATCATCTTCAAGCACATTCTGTACCTATGGATGGGAAATTGCAGATTCAGTCCTGAGGCAGTGCCCATGTCCCTTATGGATAGAGGCAGTCTGTAAAAATTGTCAAAACCCCATCTGCTGACCCTTGTTATCTTTCCTCTAGGGATAGAAAATTCGGTAAAACTAGCTAGACTTGTAAGAGCTCTTGAGCTATTAGCCTAGTAATCTCCTCTGAACCTAAGTATGTAAAAGTGCCAGATTCCTCAAAGACTTTCATTCCCAGTGTTTTTACTTCTTGAGTACTAACCACAGTGTGTTTTCTTGTGAATTTGTGCAGGACTCAGTAAATAAATAAATAGAGGTGCTAACTCTTCAGGTTTATCTGGATAGCTTTAGTTTTTAGACTCTTATGGAACAGGTGTCCATGACTCCTGAGTCTCAGCAGCTTATGCCAGTGGATTTTCTTCTCAAAAAGAAAAAAAGTATAGAGGAACAGGAAAAGAGGCCTATCGTGAAATTGCCAAGCCGGAGACTACCCTCCTTGTCTTACATTGTTTACCCATATCCAAGGGAAGTGTGTTCCATGGAGTCAGCAGTTGTACAGTCACTGGTCCGTATGCTTGCTATTTCTGAGGTTTCTAGCACTGCCCATCTGGAGGCCGCCATATCCTCCCAAAACAAAGACATAAGGATTATTGTCAAATCTAATGCCCGGCTCCAGGTGGCCTGTGCAGTGGTCACATCAGGGAACGGCAGTATTTCCACTGCTTCTAAAATTAAAGCATTTGAACAACATGCATTTACCATTTTACATCCACTGCCACATGATAGGTCCTCCCATCCTCCTTTTCAAGAATGGTTCTTATTGCTAGGAACCTGCAGCCATCCATGTCACGAGTCACTTCCCAGAAGTGGAAAAGGGAACCATCTACTGAAACGGACTGTAACTCCATGGAGATTGATGGTAAAGAGGAACTGGATTACAGATTTCCAGGTATCCCTGAACTGGGGTATGACACGGATGATGACGACTCACTGTACTCCAGGTTTCCCCAGAGGACATCTCATTTAGGAAACTCATTAATGGTCTCTGATCCCAGTATATGTTTAGGTCTCCTAGGTCTGGACTCCACTAAACGATAACAATGTTTGTCTTAAATGCCCTGCTGGATACATTTAAAGTGGCATCCTGGATTCGCAGCTTGTTACTCCCAAGAGACTTGGACTGCTTTTGTAAGGTACAGAACCTTGACAAATATTAATTCAGAAACGGTGGCAAAATCTAGTTTAGCATCTCTCCATACTGCAAAAGGATCCCAGTTGGTTACAGTACTCCAACAGTCTTCACTGTGATAAGGAATACAGAGAGCATTTGATTGTTTTAAAAAGGTCTATAATCCAGCAACCCAAGCCATCAGAGTCCTGAACTGTAAAGGCCACGTAATTAGGCATCATGGAAAAATTCTCAAAACTGAATGAGACAGTTGGAATGATTAGTAGTTTTGTGAAGGCTAAACTAGTTAGCCTTGTCCAAACTGCTTCACATGTGGGCAGCATGCTCAGTGTTTGCATGATGCACTGGGCTCATTTCAGAAAGCATTGATCTCTGTGGATAGAACATCTGTTTGAGGATATTGTTGCACTGCTTCTGAGTGCACCATTGCGATTATTGCAATGCTTCTGAACACACCATTGCGATTATTGCACTGCTTCTGAATGCACCATTGCGATGATTGCACTGCTTCTGGACTCACCATTGCGATGATTGCACTGCTTCTGGACTCACCATTGCGATGATTGCACTGCTTCTGAACTCACCATTGCGATGATTGCACTGCTTCTGAATGCAGCATTGCAGTTATTGCCCTGTTTCTTAATGCACCATTGCAGTTATTGCGCTGCTTCTGAATGCACCATTTTGATTATTGTGCTGCTTCTGAATGCAGCCTTTTGATTGCGCTGCTTCTGAACACACCATTGCGATTATTGCGCTGCTTCTGAACACACCATTGCGATTATTGCACTGCTTCTGAACACACCATTGCAATTGTTGCGCTGCTTCTGAATGCACCATTGCGCTGCTTCTGAATGCACCATTGCGATTATTGCACTGCGTCAGAACGCACCATTTAGATTATTGCACTGCTTCTGAACGCACCATTGCGATTATTGCACTGCTTCTGAATTGCACCATTGTGATTATTGCACTGCCTCTGAATGCACCATTGCACTGCTTCTGAATGCACCATTGCGATTATTGCGCTGTTTCTGAATGCACCATTGCAATTATTACACTGCTTCAGAATACACCATTGTGCAAGGGCTTGCTTTTTTGATCCCATTTCCCAGATAGTATTTAAAAAAAACTTGGAGGGGAGGGGGAATGACTGAATTAGATAAAGAGATCTTATTTAATTTATTTATTAGTGCATTTGTTAACCAGGTTGGTGCAGTGGTCTGAAAACTGTTTTCAGCCATGGCCTTGGCTAAAAGGTAAATACTAACATCCAGTCATAAGTTTGCATACATGAATAAAAGGAATGCAAAGATGAACAGAACTAAACGATAACGTAACACACAGCATATTTAATTGCATGCAAAACGTGTACAAATCAATAAGCCAAAACTGGTTTAGTCGTAGCATATCAACATAATGTGCTGCTGATAGACTCCGTGGCAAAGGACAGAAAAAAGGATAGTAAGTAAAGAAAGAACAAGTCAAAACCAAGAGGCAGAATTAATAGTAAGAAATGAGCATTGCAAGTAAGTCAGTCCTAAAGAATAATTACGGCTGGGGGAGAATGTAGTTTTGGGACAAGAAACAGACTTCTTTATAGATATGTGACACTTTTTGATCTTTTGCGGCAGTATGCAGTGGTCAACACATTCAAAGTCTTCTTTAAGGTCAATAAACATGGCTCCTGTAAGTTTCCTTTCATCAAAACTCCTTAAGACAGTATTAGGAGTATTGTTGTAAAGGTGCTGTACTTGGGTTGGCAACCATGATGCTTATCTGAGGGATATAGTGAAGGATTTGCTTTGAAAACCAATATCTCAAACAGCTTAGCAAGCTGGTCTAAGTGAGCTGTTGGTCTAAATTCATTGGTAGTTTGGTTGTGGAGCTTTAGGGAAATGTATTATTAAGGCTTTAGTGAATAGTTTAGAGAATCACTTTCTGCAAAAAAAAAAATTGAAAATGTGCAGAAATGTCCCTGTAAGCAAGTTGCAATCTAATTTAAGAATGTTGAAGTGTGTGGTGTATAGGTTAGGATTTAAGTTTATCTTTGATTTCTGGTTTTGTATGTGCGTGGGTGTTCTGAAATAAAAGTATAAATAGTCAAACTATGCGTGCAGAGATTCACTGGGCATGGGCATTCTTCCATCCTCCATTCCAAAATACAGCAGAGGTTATCCAGCCAAACAGTTGCCCTATTATGAAGCAACAATGAATTCTTTGTGCATCTCCCATCCCTAAACCTGTCCCACAGAACTGCACCTCCATTGTTAGCCTTATCCACAGTTATTCCCCAATTGTAGGAAGTTGGAGGCTGGCTGTCTTTATTTTCAGAAAAAATTGGTAAGTGCTGCAAGGAACAAGAGGTTTCTGCAAGTAGTCTTGCAAGGCTACAGTCTGCAGTTCTTCCTGTACCCAGCAACCTAAGGAACCTGGTAGGGCCATCAAGTCAAAATGTGCTTTGAAGAAAACAATAAGAAAGTACTAAGAGGAAGAGCAAGAAAAGGCTTTCTTTTCAAAGTTCTGCAATACTGCAACAAAATGGGCCATAGAGACCCATTCTGGGTGTGCTTAAAAGTCAAATTCCTTAAAATGTCAGAATTCAGAATGTTGACTCTGCAAGTCCGCTTGCCCATCAGGCACTCACGGTCAGTCTCATTTTAAAGGAACCTTAACCAACATGTCCTCATCCACAGATATCGTGGGTGCTTTCTCATGTCCTTTGATTTAACTACTGTGCCCAGCGTCTTTACCAAATGATTTTGCAGTGCAGGATCATGGGCATTCACATGTACTTGGATAACTGTCTTTTTCAGGAGCTGTCTACTGGAGACGCCTCAGAGGATGTTGACCTATACCTTAAAGTGTTTTCTGAATGTGGGTCTGTCTCTTTCCCCACCCATCCCACCAATTCCATATTTAGCCTCAGAACAGCTAGTAGCTTGGTCATAATTCTAGGGGTTATGCTAGACAGAGAATGCAAAAAAGCCTTCCTGTGTCAGGAGAAATCAGAATTCCGTACCCAGTTTGGCTATATTTTACATTAAGACTCTCCATAGTTATGGATATTTCTAGCAATGTCTTCCTGTCCCTTTGTCAGGCCCCTGTTAGGTGTGCTATGGTGATCTTGTGCTTAAGGAGATGCGAGATTAAAAAGACAGTGTAATGTAAATTGGGGAGGGTTCTATCCCCCCATAACCCCCCCCCCCATAGTTGGACCTCAAGTAACTTAAAATTATATACAGCATGGAGGCAGCAGCCCTGTTGCTTGATGTCAGTTATTCCTGCCCACTGCCTGTGACTTCCGAGTAACGCAGCTATCGATCTGTTATACCCGCACACTGCCTGTGTGACTAGAAGGTGAGTTCCAATGTAAAGTTTTGCTCCAGTTCTTTTATGCAATGGCATTAGACTCCCATGTCTGGCAGAGAATTCTTAAGGATCTTTGGATACATGGCCTCAACAATTTTCCTGATCCCATTATGCAAGGCTGTACATGAAAAAACCCCAGTGCTTCCTAGGGAACACTTGGGACTGGCAAATGCATAAAGCAAGTGCTGGAATGGTGGAAATAACAGGTACATATAAATTGGGGTGATTCCTTCAGACAGGCACCCAATGCCAAGATCTGACCATAGATTCATTGTAAACACACTGGGTTGCTCTTATGATAGACCTGAGTGCATTGCAGCAACCACAGAGTTACGTACCGCAGCACAAATGAAATGACTGTCATCTTAGCCTTCAGGGGTTTTAAGCCAATCTGGAGGATAGGTATGTTACACCCCCATGATAGACTATTATAAACAGTGACAATCACATTCCATAATAGACAGTTATAAACAGGGACAGTCACACTCCGTAATAGACTGTCATAAACAGGGACAGTCACACTCCGTAATAGACGGTTATAAATGGGGACAGTCACACTCTGTAATAGACTGTTATAAACATGGACAGTCACACTCCATAATAGACTATTATAAACAGGGACAGTCACACCCCATAATAGACTGTTATAAGCAGGGGGAGTTGCACCTTCTCACTGTACAGGCTGGTGATACAAGCTTGGCTTTTGAGTCGCTGTTAACCCTTGAAGCGTCTTTACATGCTCACGCTGGAGAATTCCCCAGCAGATCTTCTTGGATGGAATTCTGCAGATCCCAACAGATTGATGCAGAAGTTAGACAGGGATATCTTTCTGTATCTTGTTCACAGGTAGAATATATCAAAGGTAGACCGTTTTGCTACATCAAACAACAGGAGAAAATTCTACTTCAGAGCAATACACGCCTTCTTCAAGTTGTTGCACTTCTATTTCTGTACGTATTACCTTCCATCCCCTTGGCCAGGGTAATAAATCACTGAGGAGATGCTGAAAATGAACGTAATAGCACCTTATTTTGTAGAAGGAGCACAGGTTGTCTTTCCTCCTAAGGATGACAAAGGAATAGCTGTTTCACCCACAACAGTATGTGAACGTCTTGACATTGTCCAAGAAGTCCTTGGTGTACAACCTTTTGGATGCAGGTCCTTAAGAAGAGTCGCAACAACCATAACAAATATTTAAGTAAAGTATTCTAAGAACTAAGTCAAGACAGTAGTTGAGAAAATAGCTTTTACCAGTAGAAATGACTGCAGCTTGAGGTATAAAAATTTGGCAAGAGGGGGCTGGTTTTACTGGAAAAAATTATTACAGGAAGCAAATAACTTGGGAGGAAAAGGTAATAGAGTAGATGATGTCAAGCAGAAGTTTAGATTACAGGTTAGAGGCGGTCTTCCTACCAGGGACTGATAACAGAGTGTATGCAAAGAGAAAGGAATTGGGGAATTCTTACGTGGAAGACCAGCTATGGAAGACCAGCTATGGTAGAAGGTGAAGGATCAGGCTACGTAAATATAAATGGAATTTCTGGGAACAGTACGTGCAGTGTAATGCTCAGCAGGGGGAGTGAGGTTTAAGAAAAGGCAGGAATTGAGCAATTCATTTGTATAATGCTGTAATGAATGATTTTTGAAAAAAAAACGTGTAATGCATATATGGTTTGTTTCCTTGTCTATTTTTGTGTGTGTACCTATGTTGTTGTCTACAATATAAGAATATAGTAAAGATGTTAACCAAACCGAGGTCTTTGGTACACCTCAGTTTATCCATTCTCTGGTATTACATTACTGGCCTTTAGGTTCCGCTTTTCAAGGGATGTGCTGAAAATTGTGAAGTAAAGTAGGAGGCCAGGGATTGGGAAATACTACCTAACCATGTGCACGAATGTACATCTTTCAGCCTGAGTTTCCCTGGAACCCCCTTAGTTACTCTCCCAATAGACAAATGGTTTCTCATTATGTTGGATTTAGCACTCACAGGAAAGCAGTAACTGCTCTATTGGACTTCAATTATGTATTAAAAAATTTGGTGCAAACTCTCACTGAACTATCTGATAATGTCAAGAAGAGACTCCGAAGAGCTCTGAATCTAGCTTCCTTTCATCAACAAAGAACTGAACATGGTGCTTACTGTCACCATCTTTAAAATGTGCTTGTGGAAAACCACAAGAGAGATGCGAGGAGAATGCTGCCCTCAGTGTTAAGGTAGAGAACTGACATCACTTCCTTGTTTGTCAAAAATGAAAAACAAAAACACTTTAACGTTACAGTATTAAGCAGCAGTAATAGTCCAAAACAGATGTTAATTCCTCTTTTGTGAAGGTACTGAGCAAACGATCTCAAACAGGCTTAGTCACAAGAATGAGACCTGACCTCCTTTTGGGCTAGGACTGTGGTTCCAAATTATTTGTCACTTGTCCCAGTTCCATTCTTTCCTTGTAGACCATGTTTTGCAAAGCCGACAGACCTCAGTGAGTCTGGTATTAATGAGACCATGGAAGAAACCTTTGACACTGTTTCGTTTGTGGGTTTGCACATAGCCTACATTAATTTTGACTGTGCTGATGTTCTGGATTTGTTAGTTCAGTAATGCCTGTACATATGGCATGGCTTACACTGTCCCATTAAAGATTGAGGTTAGGTAAGCCATATTAGATGCCAGGGCCTGGACTGATGTACTTATTTATGCCTCTCTCACTGTGACCTTTTCAAGGATCCTGAAAAAGGAAATATTTTTCCTTTGGATTACATCTTCCTCCTATTATAGGCAACCCTAGTCCTTCTAGAAGTGCATAGCTGAATAAAGGGCATCAAACATCTATCAGTAATGCCTATATCAGCTAGGTCACTGGAAAAGATGATTGAACTATTTCACAAGTCTCAGGCTGCCATGAGGTGGCCATTTTTTTGAGATTGTCCCAGCTTGGAGAGCCGTCTCTATGGACTTTTGAAAGCTAGTTGTGATCGGCATTGTTTTTTGTTTGAGTTCCCATGTGGGGGATGCGAAGGCTGTGTTTTCATGCTCTTGTAGTATGAGAAACTTTCAGGAGACGTCAAGGAAGCCTTTCTTGTTTGTGCTGAAGTCCAGCTCTGCCTTAAAGCCTGTCTGTTCATTCAAATCTACTCTGTTAGTCCTCCAAGTGGATGATTGAAACTGACAGGAAGCCTTCTGCTGAACAGATGTACATTGCAAAGTTCAAAAGGATCTTCATCTGGGTAGAGGGGTATTCTGTACCACCTCATTTATTTTGTTTGGAAGTTATTTTGTTTTTTCTCAGCTACATTGTTTGGCTTTTTTCACTGTCAAATGCATATTTCAGGCATGTCTACATGTCACAACCTGGTGGAGGGCTGAACAGCAGCCCAGTAGCAGTTCATTTAAACAGTTCCTTAGTGGAGCGCCAGATGTTTTTCCATTATTGAAGAACCCTTTATGAAGATGCTATTACTCAGTAGTCACCACCTTTGCCAGAAAGTTTTCCAGAGTGCAAGTCTCTGCATCAGGGGAACTGTATTTGTTTTTACTGGCAAACTTGAGCGTCAGAATTAGTCATATTCTGTCTTAAACTTAAACTACTGCATTTTTTCCCAGTTGTATTTCCTGGTCCAGAATCCAGGGAAAAGAGAGAATGTCTTATACCAGTAGTGTGTACTGTCCAGATAGGAAGATGAGTTGTTTGCCCCTTTAATGGAGAGGGGGCTTGGGCGGCTAAACAATTGTCAAACTCATTACTGTGACTACATTGTTCCCACTAGGTAATGATGCAACCATTAGAACATGCTGCTTTCAAATGTCAGTGCCTGAAAGGTTTAACTGCTTCCAGTGCATATTTCTAGAATGTATCATTTGTGTAAATGTGCAGCAAGGCCATTCGATCATCATTTTGTACAGGGTTCAAATGTTGCTTAAATCATGACTCTATTCAAGGGGTCTGGTCTCCTTTGGCATTTCAGGGCTATGTTGGTTTTTTGGCAGTCCTTTGGCTTTCCATTGAGGTACACTTTTCACTTCTTGGAATTATTTCCAGAAGTTAACTTCTGCCTTCAGAGTCCTGTATGATGGATATATTTTCAATCCTACTCTGTGTGTTGATCTTAACTTTGCTCCTGACCGTAACCCTTACCTCACACATTATTTTGTAAAAAAAAAAAAAAAAAAAAAAAACTTTTCCGTAAGATTAACCCTGCAGAAGTCATGCGAATGTACTTTCCAAGACATTAGCATGCACAGCTTTAAAAGTATTCCCTTACCTGGCCCTTACTGTAAAACCTAGCCAGCAAACACTTACACACACACTTCCATCCCTAAACCCTACACTTTTGTTATGTCCCAGAGTTTTGGTTTTAGCGCAGTCTGCCACACATTACAAAAAAGTTCACATTATCCCATTCGGCAAACACAACATTTGATGTAAGAATACTGTAGGAGACACTGGCAGTGAACTGCAACCATATATACACATGGTGTATTTACTTGTTTCTTTATGGCCTGGTCTCTGTCTGAAAATGATCCGAGAATGACAACTTCACTTATCCAGTTAACATATAGATTAAAACTGTGAATTTATTCTCTTACTGTCAAGGTTGTGCAACCCTGGAGTTCATGTAAAATAGTGGGATGTGGATGGCGTAGTTTGGGTTTATCACTTTCAGACATTTTTGTTTTCTTTATATTCTTTGTTTTTATACATTGTAGATTTTATGGTGGTGGCAATGTGTGCTGCAGTGTTACTGTATTTATCTAGTAGCCATAAATCATTCCTCCAGTGTGTTTTCATGGTTCTTTATCTACCTTCTACCCAGGCATTCCATCTCTCTGCAGTCCTTCCTGACCATCCTTCAAGCCTTGCTCCCTTCTACAACGTAAGCATTCAGTTATACATTTTCCCCTCAATAATTGCATTATATCCCCTTGTATAAATCGGTTCTTTTGTATTTTACAGTTTGCCATCTGTGCCATATGCATTAATTTAATTATTTCCTAGCTGGAACAGCTTTCCCCAGTTCTCTCTTTCGTAAATAAACATAGCCAACAACTTGACTTATCCCTTGACATATGACTTCCCAAAGTTTGAGTACCCAGAACCAGATCAATATTACTACCTTGCAATCCCATAACAGATGGTTATCCTCATCCTGAAATCTACATTTCTACCATTTGATTGGGAACATGAATTGTCCCTTTTGAGTTTACTAAGGGTATGTTTTATATCACATATGTAGTGATCGCATTTGGATTTCGTAAACTAAGCTGGCATGTTTCATACTTTTCCATACCTTTTTAGCCTCACTTTCATTCTTCTTTCGACCACATGCCTCTCACAGTGCTTTTTCAGTTTACCTCTTGCCTTATTTCATTTTTGCTACGCAGTGTCCTGTAAATTCTGCTTTTCCTCCTTTTGTTGAATCTACCTGGTGACCTTCCTGGACCTTCTTGAATGTAAACATGCAACACGCAACACCTTCTTTAGATGTATCCAATGGCTGGGTTAATTGTATCCAGCATTCAACACTTGATATAATTTTCTTAAAATTTCTACATGAAAGGATGGGTCTGCAGTGTCTGCACCCATAACAGTCAGTGTCTTGATGTCCTTTAGGTACAAAAGTGTGCTTTACTCCCTGCCCATTCCTCCCCACCAAGTTCTTTTTTTGCCCTAATAGTTTGTCAATCATTACTTATAGGCAGCAAAAAGCTCCTGCATTTCACACCCTTCTCTCCGTTTCTGGTAAGATTTTCAAAATTAGAGAAACATTCTGTGAAGACTGTTCCATGCAGGACCAGGAGAGGATCCTCTTGGTTTCTGATGAGAATGATTGTATTTCACATCACATTCTCCATTTGGCTGGGTCTTTTGTCTCCTAGATAGATCTCCCTGTGCAGGGATCTTCCTTGCTTGATTGAGGTTAGTTTCTGTTCCTCTACTCCATTTTCATGAGTATGTGAGTGGGAGAAAGGCATCTCAGGAAAGTTCATGCTGCCTCTCCCTACCTGATCTGCTCTGCTGTTTGTCCAGTCCATCATGGTTGATTGTGGGGAGTGGGCCGGTGAAGGCCATTTGATTTTATACCTGGGCTTTTCAGGGTTAAAAAACTACCTGTCATTCCATCCAAGCCAGTTTACTTGATTTTAGTAGGAGGTGCAGGGTGATCCTGCAGCAGGCACCCTGGCAGTAGTGTGAGAGGTCTGGAGCTTGTATAACTCTCGCTGGGTTCCTGATTCAGAGTTGCAGGATTTCATACATGTGGTTTCAGTGTTCTTGGCTCTACCTTCTCTCCATTTCATACAAGCTTTTCCTGGCCCCGTACTCCATACAGTTGTGATGATTAACTTAATGCCAGTTAATTTGCAGTGTAATCTGGACCCTCAGAATCAGTGTCTCAGGGCTTACTTAGATGATACTGCTAGGATACCAGGGATTGGGTGGCTCATTTGTGAGAGAGATGAAGCTTCAGACTCTGCAAGATTCTCTACCTCCTTGTAGGATGAGGCATCTTTAGGAAGACAATGTGAAATTAAAATTTGTTCTGCTGATAAACATCTTCTCCGCCCTCCCTTTCTAGACCGCCTTTATTGTGGTTATACAATCCTGGAGGAACTCCAACTTTTGTTACTGCTATGCTTCTATCTTGGACGGCTGTGAGGTTGACATGAGGTGTTATACTCCAACCTGGTTTCTCTGTGGTTGGGGGGGGGTATGCAGGAATTCCATCTTGATGTCCTTCTCTGCTGCCAAGCTGGTAGGCTTAGTGCCTGAGAAGATAACAGAGCTGATGGGGTAAGGTATTCCTATGCCTTGTCAGGGCTTAAAACCCTCAGCTGTCTAGGGCTTTGGTCTCACTTTAGTCCCCTAGGTACTTTGCGTGCATGGCAGTAGTGGTAGCAACTCACCACTGGCTATGGAAGACCAAAGATTTTCCTGTGTCTAGACCATTTGCTGCTTGCTGCAGAATCCTAGAAGCAGCTTGCCAGCCAAACAGTCTTTGATCAGAGCATTGAATCTTCAGGACAGTATAGTCAACCTCAGCAAGTTGCAACTGGTACTGTCCAAACAGATGCCATCTGTGTACCAGTGTCTGCAAAGTTCTTGAGCAAGATTTCAACCCTCCTTTTGGCTGTGGGTGCAGGGTGATGGCCTCCTTTTGGCTGTGGGTACAGGGTGATGGCCTCCTTTTGGCTGTGGGTGCAGGGTGATGGCCTCCTTTTGGCTGTGGGTGCAGGGTGATGGCCTCCTTTTGGCTGTGGGTGCAGGGTGATGGCCTCCTTTTGGCTGTGGGTACAGGGTGATACAGCATGATTATTACTCAGGATATTGGGCTGTATTGTATTCACAGTCGTATGGTACCACACACCTGTGTACACATGCCGCCTCTGTGGTGGGCAGTCAGGCTGCACTGAGGAACACAATTATTTAAACTTCCTGAGGATTATAGTAACGTGCTGGCGCATGGTGCACCTGCAGTGGTGGCTCCCCCCAACCTCAACTTTGGCAAGCTGTTCTTTTCTTCCATTTCTGTAGCTACAGTTGCCACAAGTGCATTTTCCGTAGGGTGGGTGGCCTCAAGGGCAGAAAGGCTCAGAGTGTATGGTCCCTCAAGGAGTCACAGTTGCAGATCAACAGTTTGGAACTACAAGTCTTTCAAATTACCCTGCTAAGGTGTCCCCTAGTTATTTCATAATTATAAGGACTAGGTCAGTCACTGGTATAACAAATGTGGGGGATTTGCATTTCATCTCCTGTGCAGAGATGCCATCGAGCCGTGGATCTGGGCCATATTTATTTAACATTTGTTTACTGGGAAAGTCCAACTTGGAATGAAGCCAATTTTCAGCCAAGGCCCGGGGAGAAACACTCCAGATGGATATCTTTGTAAACGTGAGAGGAAACTGGAGCACCCGGAGGAAACCCACACGAAGGCAGGGAGGACATGCAGACTCCACACAGAAGGCACCCCCAGCTGAGAATCGACCTGGAGAACCTCTTGCTGTGAGGCGACAATGCTTCCTCAAAGATATCTTCCTGATCGGTGGGAATTCAGTACTCTGGTAGGTAGACTGAGCAGTAATCTAGTTTCTTTCGCCATTCTCTTATGATCATCAGCTGTCTGGCCGTTCTAGTCACCATTTGTTCTTCTGAAGGGAGCCCTGCAGCTAGTTTGTTCCTGTGGCAAGGATCTGATAAATCATGAGTGAGAGTGTTATATGTGTGGATGACTGAGGGAGGGATGTCTCTCAACCCTTACAAGTTCTCTTAAATGTTTTTGGCTCTGCTGGGAAGCATTTGGAAAGTGAAGTTTGTGCCTCCCTTTATGGTTGTTTTTTGTCTGTTTGTTTATACTTTTTTTTCTTCACCACTTGTCAGCTAGTGAATCATGAGAGGTGTTTTTCTAAGACCTACCATATTCTCCACATGTGCTTAAAAAAAGAAAAAACAAGATGGTTGGAATGTATGTGGCAGGTACAGGGTCTTTGATGATGATATCACTCATGGAAAGGATGGCAGTTGCCCTGCCCCCTCCAGGAGCAGATGATTCCATTAAATTTGCAGTCTCAGTCTCCACAAGGGTTTACAGGTGGAGCACATGCCACATCCCACCTCCAGAGAGGGGTGAGCAGGCTCCCTCCTCTCCTGCTTTTTCCAGTTCTCGGGATGATGTGCCACTGGTGAAAGTGGGGTAGGAAGTGAGTCTTTCTGATTGGTAGTATAACTGCTCACGTGTCACAGAGGAGCATATTTTGTGGGTAGGCATGTTCAGAGGTGTAACAACCTACTGACAGATCTCTGATTGTTGGTAGGTACCCAGGTATAAACTTTAGATGTTAAGTTGTCTATCTCGCCTTCATTCTTGCTGGATGGGTTCGGAGCCGACCTCGGCTCCGACTCGGCCACTCTAAAAGCTCGAGAGTTGGTTCCACCGGCTCGAGGCTCCCCTTATATCCCACAATGCTAGGCGAGAGTTACCTCAGATCTCGTTTGCCGCTACAGCTTCGAGGTTGGTTGCTTCTACCGGTTCCTGGTGAGTGTTAGCTTTTTATTCAAAAAGTTACTCTTTTTTTCCCCTTTTAACTTTAATTCTTCCTAAATTAGTGTAGAACATAGATCCTTATCCCCGACCCTAAATTTTCCCGTTTTTCTTACTAAAAGAACCGTTGGTTCTTCCCTTGGGCCTTTGGCCTTCCCTTCCCTAGGGAGTGTTTGTGTAGTTTACTTTAATTTTTGTACTTAATTATTAGTATTTTTACTAAAATTGTTATTGTTTTTAGTATTACTAATTTTTACTGACAGGGTATAACTGTGTGTTTGGGTGTGTGTTAGTGTACACCTGTCAGTTAGGGAAATGTCAAAAGAAGCAAAGGTCTCTGGATTCAAGAAGTGTGATGCGTGCTGTCAGAAAATGTCTCTGACAGACGCTCACACTTCTTGTGTCTATTGTCTGGGGCCTTTGCACCTGCAGGACTCCTGTGCTGTGTGCCATGGCTTCAGCCCCAGGGTCCTGCAGGAGAGAAAAAACAAGTTGATTCTGAGAGGCTTGTTGAAGCCAGAGGATTCCCTGTCAGTTTCAACAGGGAAGCCCTCTAAGGCATCGAGGTCTTCGGCTCCGGCTTCTGAGCCGAGACCTCAGGTTGTTCAACCTTTGCCTTTATCGGCTCCGGCTGGAGCCGATAAGACTCAGTCCACAGTTTCTGTGGCTTCCTCGGCTCCGACCGGAGCCGAGGTTATCGAGGTACCCATGTCAGAAAGAGGTCTAGGTCACCTTCTCTTGGCTCCGTTCATTCGGCTCCAGGATCTCCCCTGCTGTCTGAACGGAGCCAAAGGTCTCATTCCTCTAGGTCATCAAGGCTTTCCGATCATGACCTTCAGAGGGTGGTGAGTCGACTACTTAAGTCCGAGGCACTAGCCCAGATGCTTCAGAGCCCGACTCACCAGTCGGTGCCTGCCCCGGTCCATCAACTCTTTCCTCCTTCGACTCTCTTGAGTTCGGAGCCGGGTCGTCGGAACCGAGACTGTGGTCACCGGAGCCGAGACAATTGTCTTCGGCTCCGTCGTCGGCTCCGTTTTCTTCCTTGGAGGAATCTCGGCGCCGGACCTCCCTCGTCAGCTCCGAGGGGGTGAGTGGCATCGGACCCTTGTCCGACCCCTCTCCCTCTCGGTGCTTGGCGCTAGTGAGTTCGGCTCCGACATCGACCTCGGAGCCATCACTGTCGGTGCCGAGGGGTCCTTAGCTCCTCGGGCGGGGACCTCTGGCTCTGCCTGACAGGGGTGCATTCGAGGTCATGCGGAGTGTGTTAGAGCCTGGCTCTACTCCACAGTCGGCTCCGTCAGCCCCTCCTTCTATGCTGCCTCAGGGTAAGTCGACTCACTCCCTCATCCCGGACCGCAGAGAGCCAGCTCCTCAGGAGCCCCTTTGGGATTTCATCCTCTTCCGAGGCCTCTCCTGATTTGGCAGAAGAGCCTCCTCGGAAGAGGAAGTGCAAGAGGAAGCACATTGACTCACCTGAGTCTATCACGTCGGACACAGATCTGGATGATTCTGAGGGTTCCCCGTTCCCCTTCTGAAGATGTCTCATTTGCAGACATTCTGGAGATCCTGAAACAGAGGGAAATTGGCCAGCCCTCAACCCTGCGGAGGACGAATCTGTGTATCTTGAGGCATTTGGGTCTCGTCCTTCCACCTCCTGGGTGTCCCCCTTGACCCCCTCATGCAGGTGGTTGCTAAGAAGGCATGGCATGGGCGGCTCCTGATTCAGTGGACCCCACTCCCAGGAGACCCTCCAAATTCATCACAGCTCCATCAGACAAGCAATTTTTATCAAAAGGAGTTTCTGTGGATGCTATGGTGGTAGCTGCCGCCACAAAGAAGGAACTGGCTGATCCTTCAGTGCCTGTCCATCCACCTAACAAGGAATCTAGGTCCATGGATAGGATGCGGAAGCGGATGTTCTCCTCAGCGACATTTACCATGCGTTCGCTGAATTACCTGTGCCATTTCACTCGTCTTCAAAGGGACTTGATCAAGGAAGCGAGTGAAATGTTAAAGAACCCTACAGCTGCGGGTTTCCAAGAGAAAATGAACACGCAGCTGGCTACCCTTAATTCCATATCCAACTCCTCCATCGCCTCCTCTCTTATGCGGCCGATGGAGCGAGCAGAGCCGCAGGGACAGGGGTAGCCTTACGTAGGCACGCCTGGATGCGGCTATGCAACTTTGCGGAACCTTTCAAGACGTCTTTCACGAACTCCCCTTTTGATGGATCATCTCACTTTGGTCCTCAAGTGAAAGAAACCCTGACTAGGTGCAAGACTGATGGCAAGACCCTTTCTGCCGTCAGTCCGTTTTCTACTCCTTCTAGGCCTTACCCCAAAGGCCAGCAGGGTGGGACGATGTCGTTCCGTAAACCATCTCAAGGGACTTCGCCTGACGCACAGAGTCGTTTTCCTACCAAAGGCAGAGGTGGGAATAACAATGGTAGACGTCGCCCTAGGGGCAGGGGGGGTCCGCAGAACCAGGGCAATCGGGAAGCTTTTCCTGACAAGCCCTTTCAGCATCCCTGAGGTGTTGCCCGACTGCCCATCTTCGGAGGCAGTCGGGGGAAGATTGTCACTGTACCCAGAAGCCTGGCTAACCTTGACTCAAGACAAATGGGTACAGTCCATCATTTCCGAAGGCTATTCTATCCACTTTCTTCGTTTTCCAAATCAGTCAAAAAAATCCCTTCCAGATGTTCCACCCGCTCAAAGGGATATAGCAGCTTTGGAAATTTCAAAACTGCTTACAAAAAGAGCAATTCAGTTAGTGCCAGCAGACCAACAAGGATCCGGAATCTACTCAAGGTTCTTTTTAGTTCCAAAGAAAACAGGGGACTGGAGACCGATTTTGGATCTCAGTGTCTTGAACAAATCAGTCAAGAAAACAAGATTTCGGATGGTCACACTGCAATCCATTCTTCCCCTTTTGGGCAAAGGAAACTGGATGTGCTCTATAGACCTTCGGGATGCGTACTATCATATAAAAATGAACAGACGCTCCAGAAGATTCCTCCGCTTCAGGCTGGGAACCAGTCATTTTCAGTTCAGGGCCCTGCCCTTTGGTCTCACCACTGCCCCCCGGGTGTTTACCAAATGCATGGCAGTGGTAGCTTCTCATCTGAGACGACAAGGATTCCAGGTGTTTCCATATTTGGACGACTGGCTTCTCACAGCTCCCACCAAGCATCTCCTTTTGATGGCCAGAGATTATACTTTTCGCGTTTGTCAAAAACTGGGTATTTCAATAAATTGCGAAAAGTCTGTTTTATCGCCTTGTCGTACTATTACCTACATAGGCGCAAATTTAGATACTATAAACATGTCTGCAACGCTAACGAACCAAAGGATATCAGACATTCACAAATTGGTGTCACTTCTTCTCAACAACAACAGAGCCAAAGCCAGGTTAGTTCTAAAGGTGTTGGGAATCATGGCAGCGGCATACCTCTCCTCCCATTGGCCAGATACCACATGCGGATCCTTCAGTGGATGCTTTTTTTCTCAATGGTCATACCAGGAACTTCCAATGTCTCACACCATTATGATCACAAGCGTGCAAAAGCATCTCATGTGGTGGATGTCTTCCCCAGCTCCTGCCGGAAGACCATTTGTTCCACCTCCTCCGGTTGCTACTCTGACAGCGGATGCCTCCCTGATCGGGTGGGGGGCATTATCAGGGCAGGACAGTCCAGGGCACATGGCAACCAAAGCGAATGCCACTTGCACATAAATGTTCTGGAGATGAGAGCAGTGCTTTTAGCGTTGCAAGCCCTTCAAGACTCTCTTCCCTTGGGAGCGATTGCAATCCAGACAGACAATATGTCTGTAGTGTGGTACATCAACAAACAAGGTGGAACCAGGTCATACCCCTGTGTCGAGAAGCACTCAGACTGTGGCAATGGGCGATTTCTTCTCAGCGTTTTCTGATAGCAACGCACATCCCCGGGAAGTCCAATCACATTGCGGACAAGTTGAGCAGAGCTATACTCATGCCTCACGAGTGGTCTCTGAAAGACTCTGTAGTGAGAGAGATATTTCTCAAGTGGGGTCAGCCTTGCTGCGATCTTTTTGCTACTCCCCAAAACAGCAAGTGCAGAGAATACTTCACTCTATTCCCTTTACCAGGCCAACCCAGCAGGGCGCTCTAGTCCAAGTTTGGCCCGGGACTTCTGTATGCATTTCCTCCTTTCCCTCTGATCTCTCAAGTAATACAGAAAGCTATCGCTCAGAAGGCCTCATTGATCCTCATTGCTCCTTACTGGCCTCGACAAGTGTGGTTCCCCTTTCTACATCGTTTTTCTCTTGGAGCGACCGTGGAGTCTGGACCTAGTTCCAGATCTTTTGATCCACCAATCGGGTCAGTTTCATCGCTCCCTCCCCTCTCTGAACCTCACTGCTTGGTTCCTCCACTTCCAACCGTAGCCAGGCTTCCTCAATTATCTCACTCGGTTAGAGATATATTGATAGCTTCCCATAAATCTTCCACTCGAAAGATTTATTTGAGTAAGTGGAAACGTTTCTCATACTGGGCACAAGGAAAGGACATAGATCCTTTCACCGCTTCCATCCAACTAGTCCTTGATTTTCTAGCTGAACTCTTCCATGCAGGTTCATCTCCATCTACTCTTAAGGTTCAATTGGCAGCTATTTCTAATTTTCATGTGGGCATTTCTGAATCTGCCCTTATGTCCCACAAACTTTGCAAAGCCTTTTTGAAAGGAGTTTTTCTTCTCAGACCTCCTATAAGAAATCCTCCTTCTCCTTGGGACCTAAATTTAGTTCTTGCTTCTTTGATTCTTTCCCCTTTCGAATCTGCAGCTTCATGTTCCTTGAAATTATTATCATGGAAAACTCTCTTTCTGGTGGCTATCACATCAGCTAGAAGAATTTCAGAACTTCAAGCACTCAGTTGTCGTTCTCCTTATCTCTTGTTCCATAAGGACAGAGTTTCCTTACGAACTAACCCGTCCTTTTTGCCTAAGGTGGTTTCAACATCAAATCTAAACCAATGCATTGACCTCCCTGTCTTTTTCCCGGAGTATTCAAATAGGTCTGAACAAAAATTACACTGCCTGGATGTTCATCGTCAATTAAGGTACTACTTGGACAGGACGAAACAATTCAGAAAATCTGATCAGCTGTTTGTCTCCTATGCGGAAAGCAGAAAGGGACTGTCAGTTTCAAAGGTATCATTATCCAGATGGCTAACATCTCTGATTACCCTTGTTTATGAGATTAGACACCAAAACTGCCTAATAAACCTAAAGCCCATTCCACCAGAGCTTTGGCTACTTCTCTAGCCTTCCAAGACAGACTGCCTATTGACACCATTTGTGCAGCGGCTACTTGGGCTACTCCTCACACTTTTATTTCCCATTATAAGTTGGATTTAGCTTCTAGGCATAGAGCTAATTTTGGTTCCACTGTTCTCAGGAGTCTGTTCCGTTAGGCCACCCGGGACAAGGTGCTAGGGACGCGGTCCCATCCAGCAAGAATGAAGGCGAGATAGACAACTTAACATATAGAAGTTATGTTCTTACCATAACGTTCCATGTTAGTTGTCTTCTTCTCGCTTCTTCTTGCGATCCCTCCTTCCCCTGGCCTGGACAGACCTAGAGGAGTTGTGATCGTGACCTCTCTTTCTACCACCTCTTTCTTGTCATATGCTATTATGCATATTTCTTGTTTCAGGATGTAGGTCACCCCTTTTCTTCCTGCTGTTAGAGGTGGATTCTGTTTACAGTTATACTGTTATTGATATAAGCTGGGTTAGCTTACAAACGAGATCTGAGGTAACTCTCGCCTAGCATTGTGGGATATAAGGGGAGCCTCGAGCCGGTGGAACCAACTCTCGAGCTTTTAGAGTGGCCGAGTCGGAGCCGAGGTCGGCTCCGAACCCATCCAGCAAGAAGAAGGCGAGAAGAAGACAACTAACATGGAACGTTATGGTAAGAACATAACTTCTATATTTATTACATTTTCAGCATGGTGAGGATGCACACCATACATTTCTTGTTTGCATGATTAAACATTGACAGAATATTTGCATTTCCTCCCTCCAGGAACTGCTCGGCTCAGCTGACATTCTGCAGTACTTTTTGGTGTCCTTCTGGAGGAGGATTGACTATAGGTGACAGAGGTGAAGGGTTAACAGAAGTGTTTCTTGTGTTGGTGTGGGGTGGCAACTCTGTTGAGGTTGGTCTTAGTGGAGAATCTAACATAAGGAGAAACTATGGCCTTTACAGACCCTGAAAGGGGTAAATGAGGTGAAGTGCAGATCAGGTTAGAAAATAAGGTTAAAAACAGATTAATTGTTTTACTGGTTTACTTTGATGGTGTTGTGGATGATACCATAATCAAAGTCAGTAACAAGGAGCGGTAATATAGAAGCTCCAGAAAAGTGTGACCCACTCCATATAGAAAAGATGGTATGAAGAACAGGGGACAGGAAAGAACTTATGCTGGGTAATAAGTTTGTTGCTCTGGTAGGCTTGAAATGGACAGACTGACAACTCTTTTTCTGTTTGTTTTTATTTGGATTGTTTTAAAGAACCAGATTTACAAGCCATGTGTTTTGAGTACAATTTTAAATGAAAACATTTATTGTTTGAATCGTTGCTGAGCAGAAATAACTTGAGAATTGACATGAGTGGTCCATGATTTTAATGTCTTGTCCATTGTGTGCAAAATGGTGAAAAATGAGCTTCCAGCAATTTTCTGTCCATATTCTGGACTTGGGGCTTTGTTTCTCATCTCTTGCTGTCTGCCTTAAATAGGCAAGGATTCCCAAAATTATACTTCTAAGAATATTTATGAAGCTTTTGAGAGAAAAAAATCCATGAACGATCACTTAGAAAGAAGTCTATTGTTTACTTAAAAGATTAAGGTCTAGCCATTGAATGCATTGCATATACTTGTGCTACATATTTTTGCCTTATACCTTCTGTTGTGCCCCAAACGAGAAGGCTGTATGAAATATGAAACCTATTTTTGTTGTTTGTCATTCTAAATGTGTCTCTCTTTCAGGTAGCATCGTGGACTAAATATTGGGTAGCACTATGTGGGACCCAGCTGTATTACTATCCTGCAAAATCTATCAAAGCTACAGAAAGAAAGCATGTAAGTACATAGACGTGCTCATTTTAGAATAGTGCATTTCACCTTTAATCGAGTAGCAAATAGTGTATGCGTGTCTTCCATGTAAGCAAGCCTTTGTACAAGGATTGATCACAGTTCTTTAAGGTACTTAATGGAAAGATCATGTAATGCTCACTGGAAGAGGAACATCTACTTTCACATTAAACTGATTTAATGACTGCATTTCTGACTTGACTTGAAATTTTCCGCATTCATCCCTTTTCAGGAAAGATATGGACAGATCAGAAAAATAACATGAAACCTTGGGTGGGAAGACATGCAAGGGCAGCATTAAGTAAGCATTAAATATAAGCTGCCATTTAAGTTTGTTATCCATTAGGATTCAGCTCGCAGCATTAATGTACATCACAGCTGCTCCAGCATGTTCCTCAACACAATACACACAGCAATTTTTCACATGTCATGCAAAAATGTGGACATTAATGGGTGAAGGGTGATAACTGATGCTTGGCCTGTTAAATTTCCTGTTTTCCTGCCTACCTTACTTTTTCAGTAACGTGTATTAGAACTCAATCCTTTCCTTCCTTGTTTTACGTAATGTGGTCACCTTATATATCACTTCACAGTTGATTTCACTGACAGTCACCTCACTTTCTAAGCTGCTATTTTGGCTAGCTGAAATGTAGTGTGGTCTGGTGTCCCACAGGGTGGTTTATTTTCTTACTCGTTCCGCAGCTCTTTATTAGGCAACTCTGTAGGAATTCAGAGGGCTATAAAAATGATAAAACATTTTTGGTGGATATGAATTTAATGTATAATGCTACAACAATCTACAGGCTCACAGATTTTTTTAAACTCCTTTATTGAATTGATATAAGCAAACTTCCATTTATATGAACATAATCAAATCATATTAATAGGCTTGCATTTACATGGTTATTCACTTCAGTTGTATGTCTGATAAGCAACATTGCATAAATCATTCAATTCCTGCTTTCTCTTAAACCTCATTCCTCATCCAAAACATATTCCTGCATGTATTCTTCCCACAATTTCCATTTTATTATATAATTTACTCCTACACATTTCTAATCTCTTTTACAATATTCTACTACTTCAGGTATAGCTATTTTTTTCTTTTTTGTTTAACAAGAAACATCTTTATTTAATTAAAATATTGTTTATTAACACAGGCAATCATGCATTTATTTATATACATGGAAACAAACTATATTGACACGATGCATTATACATCACAAACGATACTGACATAGTCTGAGAGTTGCAAACATTGTACATTGCTTATAATCTACCCAATCATTGTCAGTCAAACAGTGCATAGCACATTCAGATCCTGCATTGTACATCGCTTATAATCTACCCAATCATTGTCAGTCACAGTGCATAGCACATTCAAATCCTGCATTGTACATCGCTTATAATCTACCCAATCATTGTCAGTCACAGTGCATAGCACATTCAAATCCTGCATTGTACATCGCTTATAATCTACCCAGTCATTGTCAGTCAAACGGTGCATAGCACGTTCAAATCCTGCATTGTACATCGCTTATAATCTACCCAATCATTGTCAGTCACAGTGCATAGCACATTCAGATCCTGCATTGTACATCGGTTATAATCTACCAATCATTGTCAGTCAAACAGTGCATAGCACATTCAGATCCTGCATTGTACATCGCTTATAATCTACCCAATCATTGTCAGTCAAACAGTGCATAGCACATTCAGATCCTGCATTGTACATCGCTTATAATCTACCCAATCATTGTCAGTCACAGTGCATAGCACATTCAGATCCTGCATTGTACATCGGTTATAATCTACCAATCATTGTCAGTTAAACAGTGCATAGCACATTCAGATCCTGCATTGTACATCGCTTATAATCTACCCAATCATTGTCAGTCAAACAGTGCATAGCACATTCAGATCCTGCATTGTACATCGCTTATAATCTACCCAATCATTCAGTCAAACAGTGCATAGCGCATTCAAATCCTGCATTGTACATCGCTTATAATCTACCCAGTCATTGTCAAGCAGTGCATAGCACATTCAAATCCTGCATTGTACATCACTTATAATCTACCCAATCATTGTCAGTCAAACAGTGCATAGCACATTCAGATCCTGCATTGTACATCGCTTATAATCTACCCAATCATTGTCAGTCAAACAGTGCATAGCACGTTCAAATCCTGCATTGTACATCGCTTATAATCTACCCAATCATTGTCAGTCACAGTGCATAGCACATTCAAATCCTGCATTGTACATCGCTTATAATCTACCCAATCATTGTCAGTCACAGTGCATAGCACATTCAAATCCTGCATTGTACATCGCTTATAATCTACCCAGTCATTGTCAGTCAAACGGTGCATAGCACATTCAAATCCTGCATTGTACATCGCTTATAATCTACCCAATCATTGTCAGTCAAACAGTGCATAGCACATTCAGATCTTGCATTGTACATCGCTTATAATCTACCCAATCATTGTCAGTCAAACAGTGCATAGCACATTCAAATCCTGCATTGTACATCGCTTATAATCTACCCAATCATTGTCAGTCAAACAGTGCATAGCACATTCAGATCCTGCATTGTACATAAACATAATCTACCCAATCATTGTCAGTCAAACAGTGCATAGCACATTCAGATCCTGCATTGTACATCGCTTATAATCTACCCAATCATTGTCAGTCACAGTGCATAGCACATTCAGATCCTGCATTGTACATCGGTTATAATCTACCCAATCATTGTCAGTCAAACAGTGCATAGCACATTCAGATCCTGCATTGTACATCGCTTATAATCTACCCAATCATTGTCAGTCAAACAGTGCATAGCACATTCAGATCCTGCATTGTACATCGCTTATAATCTACCCAATCATTGTCAGTCAAACAGTGCATAGCACATTCAGATCCTGCATTGTACATCGCTTATAATCTACCCAATCATTCAGTCAAACAGTGCATAGCGCATTCAAATCCTGCATTGTACATCGCTTATAATCTACCCAGTCATTGTCAAACAGTGCATAGCACATTCAAATCCTGCGTTGTACATCGCTTATAATCTACCCAATCATTGTCAGTCAAACAGTGCATAGCACATTCAGATCCTGCATTGTACATCGCTTATAATCTACCCAATCATTGTCAGTCAAACAGTGCATTGGACATTCAGATCCTGCATTGTACATCGCTTATAATCTACCCAATCATTGTCAAACAACGTTGTACATCGCTTATAATCTACCCAATCATTGTCAGTCAAACAGTGCATAGCACATTCAGATCCTGCATTGTACATCACTTATAATCTACTCAGTCATTGTCAGTCAAACAGTGCATAGCACATTCAAATCCTGCATTGTACATCGCTTATAATCTACCCAGTCATTGTCAGTCAAACAGTGCATAGCGCATTCAGATCCTGCATTGTACATCGCTTATAATCTACCCAATCATTGTCAGTCAAACAGTGCATAGCACATTCAGATCCTGCATTGTACAGCGCTTATAATCTACCCAATCATTGCCAGTCAAACATTGCATAGCACATTCAGATCCTGTATTGTACATAGCTTATAATCTACCCAATCATTGTCAGTCAAACAGTGCATAGCACATTCAAATCCTCCATTGTACATCGCTTATAATCTACCCAATCATTGTCAGTCAAACAGTGCATAGCACATTCAGATCCTGCATTGTACATCGCTTATAATCTACCCAGTCATTGTCAGTCAAACAGTGCATAGCACATTCAGGTCCTGCATTGTACATCGCTTATAATCTACCCAATCATTGTCAGTCAAACAGTGCATAGCACATTCAGATCCTGCATTGTACATCGCTTATAATCTACCCAATCATTGTCAGTCAGACATTACATAGCACATTCAAATCCTGCATTGTACATTGCTTATAATCTACCCAATCATTGTCAGTCAAACAGTGCATAGCACATTCAAATCCTGCATTGTACACCGCTTATAATCTACCCAGTCATTGTCAAGCAGTGCATAGCACATTCAAATCCTGCATTGTACATCGCTTATAATCTACCCAATCATTGTCAGTCAAACAGTGCATAGCACATTCAAATCCTGCTTTGTACATCGCTTATAATCTACCCAATCATTGTCAGTCAAACAGTGCATAGCACATTCAGATCCTGCATTGTACATCGCTTATAATCTACCCAATCATTGTCAGTCAAACAGTGCATAGCACACTCAAATCCTGCATTGTACATCGCTTATAATCTACACAATCATTGTCAGTCAAACAGTGCATAGCACATTCAGATCCTGCATTGTACATCGCTTATAATCTACCCAATCATTTTCAAACAGTGCATAGCACATTCAAATCCTGCATTGTACATCGCTTATAATCTACCCAATCATTGTCAGTCAAACAGTGCATAGCACATTCAAATCCTGCATTGTACATCGCTTATAATCTACCCAATCATTGTCAGTCAAACAGTGCATAGCACATTCAAATCCTGCATTGTACATCGCTTATAATCTACCCAGTCATTGTCAGTCAAACAGTGCATAGCACACTCAAATCCTGCATTGTACATCGCTTATAATCTACCCAATTATTGTCAGTCAGACATTACATAGCACATTCAAATCCTGCATTGTACATCACTTATAATCTACCCAATCATTGTCAGTCAAACAGTGCATAGCACATTCAGATCCTGCATTGTACATCACTTATAATCTACCCAATCATTGTCAAACAGTGCATAGCACATTCAGATCCTGCATTGTACATTGCTTATAATCTACCCAGTCATTGTCAGTCAAACAGTGCATAGCACATTCAAATCCTGCATTGTACATCGCTTATAATCTACCCAGTCATTGTCAGTCAGACATTACATAGCACGTTCAAATCCTGCTGTCGTTTAAACCTCATTCCTCCCCTGCATGTACTGTTCCCACAATTGCCATTTTTTCATATGTAATTTGCTCCTACCCTTTTCTAAAGATCCCATTTCCAGTTGTTTTATCACTGTTTCTATAGTCACTGCTTCTAGTACAATTGGTGTAGACTTTGATTTCCATTTCTAGTAATTGCTTTTTTGGCAGCCACCATAATTACCCTTATCAAGGCCTTTCTAAGGCTAGGCAATTTCAGACTCTTTGTCATACCTCAGAAAAATAATTTAATGTTTAAACTTCTTGCTCTCTTTTTTGTATCTCTCCACTATGCTATTTTTATTTTTGTATTTTTTTTTATGCTTACTGAAACTGAACTAGAACTATTTTTTTTCTTTTTTTGGCTGTCAAAAAAAAAATGTATTTTTACTTGGCAATCAATTGTATTCTTGTATTTAACTTTGTTCCTTGGGGACTATACAATTATTTTTTGTAATTGCTATTTCTTGCGGATTATTTGTATAAATGTTTCTTTTTTCTGTCCTTGTTATAGTCTCGGAGTTAGTCTCTTCCCACATATCCTTAGCTGCCAAATTTTTTAATCCATACTCCTAAATACTTAATTTTATCATGTCCCCATAAATATAGATATTATGGAACTAGTTTGTGGCTACATCATTTTCTGCTATTGCCTTTGTTTTAGCTTCATTAATTTTGTATCTTGAAAAGATTTGAAGCTGTCTCAAAATGTCCACAACACTCTAAAGTCCCTTTTTGGTTTTGTCAGGTATAAAATATCATCTACAAATAGAGCCAGCTTCGCTTGACTACCATACCAGTTATATCCTTGAATTTCTGAGTCCCTTATTTTCTTTGTCAATGGTTCTACATATAATGCAAATAATAGAGGAAAGAGGACACCCCTGCCTGGTTCCTCTTCTCAAGCAGAAATTATCAGAGAGGACCCCAACCACTTAATTTTCACCTCCAATCCCTCATATATTCTCCTAATCAACCGTATAATTTTACTAGGGAATGCAATGCTTCCATTGCCCTACTCATAAAGTCCCAGCTGACTCTTAAATGCTTTCTCTGCATCAAAGCCCACTAACAGTGGTATTTTCTTACATTCTGCTTTCTTCTAGATCATCAGTGTTCTGTTAAGGTTGTCACATTTGCCTTCCCTCCACAAAACCACATTGATCCATATCTATCAATTTTGGCATTACTTTTGCCATTCTTTTAGCCATTATAGACATAATCACTTTATAATCATGGTTTAATATTGAAATGGGGCTGCCAGATCCGATGGATCTTTACCCTCTTTAGGTATTAAAGCTGCCACTGCTTTCTTCCATGATGTTGGTACTTCTCTTAAAATATTTTTAAACAAAACCTTCCATATCTTTCAGTTTTTTTTCTCCTCCTAGCTTCTAAACATTCACAGGAATACCATCTGTTCCTGGGGACATTCCTGTAGATTGGTTATACATCACCGTTTTTATCTCATCTCCTCCTATCTTAATTATTGGTAATTGAGCCTCATCTACCTCTAACATTGGCACATTTAATTCTTCCATAAACATTTCCATTTGTACCTTTTCCTGATTTCCATATTTCTCTGCTTTATACAAGACTAATGCAGACATACTCCTTCTACTGGAAACTGTGTTTGGGTGCAGAGAAAATGGTGTCTTAATTTGGGGGTAGCTGTTAAAATCAGTGTGTTGTACCTCCTGCAAAATATCCTTTGGCATTGTGGCATACTTGGATGAAGTTCTGACTGACTATGCCCCAGGTATAGTTGTCACTCATCCGGTCAGAGTAAAACAGACTAACAGTTGTGGGTTTGGTTCAAGCAGCTTTATTACAGACAAATACATCAGGATTGAGGCTTAGTAACTTAAACTTATAAACAGATTGACTACTGCACTCATACATGTTAACAATCTGGCTGTTCACTCAAAATGGCACTGCTGCCTGCATGTGCTCTCTATTTATATGCACGTGCCCTTACTTTGAAATGCTTCTTAAAGTCGCAACACACTCTCTGTTCTACACAATTGGCATCTGAAATTTGCTACAGAAGAAAAGTAATGATAAAGCACTGTACCTCTCCACTTCTTGGATGGGAGCTGTTGAGATCTGTGTTCTCAGACATAGGACCTGACTACTCAGTTTCCCTTCTAGAGAGCGTGTGCAAGAGATGGGGGCTTTTAGTATAGCATCAGACACTGAAAGGGATGATAAGGTATGCCTGCGATGCTTTGCACACCCATCCTCTCGAGACCTTAGAGGCATGTTCAGAAGATGATAGGGCTTAACGTTAAAAACCCACTGATGCTGCTTGAGTGATGATTATGCCGTGGCTGAGTGCTTGTTCAGATAGTCATCTGGGAGTTTGAGTTGGGCACTGGAAGCATTTACATTCTTTGATAGGATATTGAGGATAATTAGGAAGATCAATGAAAGGTCAGAGGCAGGAATTAAAATTGGGAGGGTTCCTCTCGGACAAAACTGTGTGAACAGAGGAACCAGGTAGGGGTGTCCTCTTTTCCCTTTGTTGTTTGCTTTATATTTAGAGTCACTAGCAAGAAAAGTAAATCTGTCTCAAATTCAAGTATATAACTGGTATCGTACTCTAGAAAAGTTAGCCTTATTTGCTGATAGTGATATTTTGTATTTGGTTAATCCAGAAAGAAATTTCATTGTTAGGGAACATTGAGATTATTTCACGTCTGTTCTGGACAGAAACCTGCTAGGAAAAAAATCTGCAAATTTTGTTTGTAGCAGTTTGTATTCTTTAAAAAAGCAGAGTCAAAAATTAATATGGATAAAGCGATATCTTGGCCTAACTATTGACTCAGCTTTTTTCCTTCTCACCATACATAGCTGTCATAGTAATTAAAGTCCTTTTTCCACTAAAACTCTGCTATAATATGCCTCATTTGCTGTCCTTAGAAGAGTGGTATGCTCTGGTTAAAACATTTTCCTACCCAAACTTGAACATGGTCTGCCACCTCTAACATTCAGCTCTGTATGCAATATGCAAAGAATACAAGTAGCTGAAAGCAAAATTTACAGATTTATTCTCCATGCAGGCCACCAGACACCACTGAGGTATACTAAAGAAACTTAACTGGCTATCTGTCACACCGTCTACTTAATTACTAGACACAACTCCTATTTAGAATATTAAGTGAAGGCTACTGCTCACCTTTAAGAAGAAAATTAACTTTTAGGTAACATAGGTTCATACTAGGCTATCTGACCTAGGGCATTTATAAGCCTAGCCAGAGTGTGTTTGACTTTCGCCACCCATTTTAAATTAATTTTGTTATGCCCTTTTTCGAGGTTAGTATACTGTGCCTCTGTCTAACAGTGACACAGAAGTGATACACGGGGTAAACCTACGATCTCCCATCCACTCATCAAGATTCCTCTTGAAGAGAGTCAATGAGGGACTCTGCCTAACCTGGACTGGGATTTTATTTCAGAGTGAAGGGAGCCTCTGGGTTATGAATCTGTCCCTCCAGCATGTCCTATTTATTTCAGTGCTGAGGTTCAAGTCTCTCGAGCACATAGCTCGATGGGATTTGGATTTTCTGAGGTGCAGCATGTCCATTAATTCCGGGTTGGACATGGCTTTATACGTCAGGCACAGATCGCCTCTGAGCAGGCGGTATGCCACTGAGTAGAGCTGGAGTTTCTTTAACCGTGCAGCATACGGCATCTGTTTGAGCCCTTTGATCCTCCTGGTGAGGTACTTTTGGGGTCTTTCCAGTTGCTGCAGGTGTCTGGTAAGGTACATCCCAAAAGGGGCATTGTACTCAATTATGGGCCTGATGAGGAATGAGTAAAGAGGCACGATGACCTCCCCTGATCTAGATGTGAATCCCTTTATGATTAGGTGGGCTATATAAAATGTTTTTCTAACCACTTTGGCCACGTGGTTGTCAAATGAGAGATTGCTATCAACTTGGGTCCCCAGGTCCCTAATTACTTCTTCTGTACTTAATGGATTACCACCTATGTGGTAATTTGTAGGCACTTTGTTTTTGCAAAGGGATGACTATACACTTTTGGTGTTTAGCTTGAGGCCATGGCTCTGGCACCAGTTGTCTGTTTCTATGAGGCCCTTTTGGAGGATGCTTGTGTCGGCTGGAGAGTCTATTATGGCGCCCAGTTTGCAGTCATCTGCGAACTTGGTCAGCCACAGTCCTTCCGTGTTTGCCTGTACCTCCAAGAAATATATACCAAACAAGAGAGGTCCCAGGACTGAGCCTTGTGGGACACCACTTGTAACTGGTTTGGAGTCTGACATGGCTCCAGCAATTCTAACCATGTGGGTTCTGTCCTTGAGCCAGTTTGCAACCCATCTAGTGACATAGGGATTTATATTTAAGCTGATGAGCTTATCTATAATGCCCGAGTGGGGTATTGTATCGAAGGCTTTTGCGAGGTCCAGGTAGGCTGTGTGGACCACCTTCCCCTCGTCAATGGCCTTGGTGACTGTTTCAAAGAAATCAGCCAGGTTTAAGAGGCAGGATCTGCCCTTAACAAAGCCAAACTGGGTAGGATCCAGTGTACTCATATAACAGTTGTACTCATTCAAGAAAAAAACAGTCCAACCCCTTGCAGACCCCTTTTAAAAATGTAGTCAGAGCAAGCCTTTGCTAGATTGGTCCCTGCTCTGTAGAATAAACTTCCAAAAGAAAAGAAAAAAAATTAGACCACTCTCCCATAGGTGTGTAAGGTCATAGTTTTATACTAGGCTAATGACCACCAGGCCCTTTATTAGCCTAGCCGTGCAATACAACCCAGTTGTGTCCATATGTATCATAGGCATTTATTAGGAGGGGGTATGTTATTTAGGAAGTTTCTAGAAGTTATTTGGGGGAAGTTGTTAGTTTGGGCATTACTGTCTGCCTCTGTCTACCATAAGGGCCAGACCTGGGGCAAACTTCAAATTTTCCATCCATTTTTGAAGAGTACACTTAAGTAGGGTTAGGGCTTAACTCTGCTTCAAATGGATGGGGGAGTCTATTCCAAAGCATGGAGATCATCTTAGATGTACATCTGTCTCACCAGCATGTCTTATGTATGTCATAAGCAAAATTTAAATTATTGGATCCAGTGGTTCTGTTACTGTTCATTTGTGGATGTGCAAAAAGTCCATCAATGCTGGATCCAAAAACACCTTGTATGCCAGGCATAGTTCGCTTCCCAGTAACCTGTAGGATACAGAGTATAGAAGGAGGCATTTTACTCAGTGGGTCTGATACAAGCCAAATAAAGTTGGCAGTATGACTTCCTTGGACCTGGGTGCCATGAGTTTCTGACTGTCTTGGCCGCATGTTGGTCGAAGGCCAGATTACAGTCTACATATGTTCCCAAGATCTTTGACTACTGGGTCATCTCTTAAGGGTATCTTATTGAGTAATTGGCTTGGGTGGCGGGTTTTCCACAGAGCACTGTAATGCATTTCTTGGCATTGAATTTGTCTGTGACTTTGACACCAGTCATTTGATTGTGTTTGACCTTCTTGTAAGAGTTCAAACAAGAACTCTCTGACCTAGTATATAACAAAGTCGAATGCAACAGTTTTCTGGCCATGGGGTAAGTAACACAAGGTACTAGTCTTACTGTTCCCCAGGATCGTTAAACCCCTCTGTACCTGTCTTCGTACCATTTTCCTGTACCTCCCCTGGATGTTTTTGTACGCTTTAACCTTCAAAGTTTCATCTCTATTTCCCAAGCTGCACTTTGAGAGATTTATGGACACAGTTCCTGCTAATTTGTTGGTTGCCTAATTGTTTAAAATAGCCATTAATATCTTTGACAGTTGAAAGAATAACCTTAGAAATTATTTCTTGTTACAATCACCGTAGTAAGACGCTATAAGAGCTCTTTCTACAGCAAAGTCTGCTATTACTATGACTTTATTTTTTTAATGTTTCAGTTCAAAATATTTACAAAACAGCTATCTGGATGACCATCCAGGAACTTTCTGGGCATTATGCGCTAGTTGTATAGTCCAGAAACTTGACAGGAGTCGCTACTGATGCCCTTCCATATCACTGTTGCAGTATTCTTTACAATAGGGATCCCCTGCCAAGGGCAGCCTGACGTCCGACCAGTGAGCAAAAGCCTTTTGGTTGTAAAGGGTATGCTGTTCATCACACACGTGCTCCCTATGCATAGCGTAGGGCATAAAGGTAATGTCTAGACATACCATCCTCAGAACTTCTTTGGCGCCAGTCCTAACACCATCTTCAGTCATCAGTCTGAACGCTCATTCATCTGCTGGTTTCTACTGCTTTCAGATAATTGCCCCATTGGGGTGTTTGGGGAGGGGAAATGCCAGTGCAGGAGACAAATTCTCCATAAAGATCCTGACAAGCATTGTTTGTTCTGTTTAGGCACTTCCCACCACCATATATCTTGCAAGATTTGTCAGTCATTTGTCCCTAAGATGATGTGGAGTTGGATTTCTTGCCTCATGATTTACCTTGAGATACCATGGAAGAATTGGGTCCATATCAAAAGACCAAAGAGGCGTTTAATTGAGCACTTCGTCGATGCAAAGAGCGAACGCACTAAAGTGCGAACGCTCAAAACAGCAATTTCTTTCCTTGGGAAAGAAATCGCTTGGCCATCTCTGTGTGTTTGCCCCTTTCCCTAATGTAGTGCGATCTCAGAGTTGGTATATTTAGTTAGGGGGATGTGGGGGGCACAGACCCCCACGTTATGTTTGAATGTGTGTGTGTGTGTGTGTGTGTGTGTGTGTGTGTGTGTGCTAGCGATTTCTTTCCCAGGGAAAGAAATACCTGTTTTGAGCATTCGCGCTTTAGTGCGTTCACTCTTTGTGTCAATGAAGAGGTGTTCGATTAAACGCCTCTTCGGTCTTTTGATATAGACCTGAAGAATCTTCCTGTCCCGAGGGCCAACCATCTGTGATGAAAAAGACCAAGAAACTCCAGTCTGATTCTTTGGCTGTATTGCCTCCACCTGACTTCTGTCTTGAGGATAGTGAAAGCTTGAAGGATCATCCGATTTTTCTCGGATTCGTCTACCATAACTGCTTCAGAGGCCTGCATGGACCTGATGCCATGCACATCCAGACGTCCGCTTCGGATATACAGGGGGAACTGCGTCTGGTTATTACTGAAGGGCCTAGTGATGTTCTTTAAATGTTAGAAAGGGGAAGAGGTTCCGACTGTCATTATTGAGTGCGATCAGGGGTCAGAGCCTCCAAAGCTTTTCAAGGCTGATGTTCCACTGAAAAAGAAGCATAAAACTAAACATATTTTGCCTCCTGCAAAAGATCCTCGGAGTGAATGGCAAAACTTCACTCAAGGCCTCTTTAATGACCTTATGGCTCTCAAGCCTCCAGAGGATGTTTCTGTTCCTGCTATCCCTGGACTTCTACCCCTCTTAAGAGACCCAGGGAGCAGGATTCTTCTGAGGAGGATGCTGATTCTGATAGTTCCTGACTTATTCCTTTAGATTCCTTCGCCACTTGACTAGGATTCTGAGGAAGAAAAGTCCATCATTCCTGACTCTCCTTTTGAGGAGATTTCATCTGGTGATATTGTTTCTAAAAATATGGAATTTTTCAAATGGGACTGTGCTTTGGTGTCTGATGCTCAGAAGAGGTACTGTGAGCTTCTACAGATAGTCTTATAGAGCCTCTGCTATTCCTCCTGTTCTTGCAGCTTTGCTGGCTGCCTTTTCCACTGCTTCTCGGACACCTGATCCAAAATATCTGATAAGTTTTATAAAGTGCATGAGGACTACAAGTTTCTCTAAGTATCCCTCTGCTGACCCCCCTGTGGTGTTTGTGGCTCCTGATAAGCCACCAAATTGTTGCTTTCTACTAAATTGCTGCCATCTGATAGGGACAGAGAACCATGGAGAGACTGGGTAAGAAATTGTAAACTTCTCCTACCCGAGCCTGTAGACCTGTTAACTATCAGATACATATGGCCAGGTACATTTTAGCTTTTCTGTCTCAAGCCTGTCAGGCTATTTCTGATCTCCTTGATTCTGAGGTGAAAGCCTTTGCTCTTGCTTTGCCTGGGATGTCCTCCCAAGTAGCTCATCATTCCAGTAAATGCAGCTATGATGCAGCTGATGCTTCAACTTAAGGCTGCTGCTTTTGGATCTGTTTTGAGGAGGTTTTCTTGGCTCAGACTTTAGCCTTCACATGATGATGTCAAGGCTAAACTGATGGATGCTCCTCTGGATGATAGTTTGTTTGGTGCTGCTGGTGTAGAGTTGTTCAAGTCCCTGCAAGAAAAGGGGCAAGGCTTTACTAGAGTTGAAGCAGATTTTTGTTTCCCCTGTGCCTAAGTTTCAGATGAATTATCCTAATAAGTCTGCCTTTGTTTGTAGACCGTCTTGGCTTTCCCCCCTTTCGTAAAAAGGGTAGTAGAAGGGCTCCCCCTCCTAAGGCTATGCAAACTCCTCCTACTCAGAAGCCTCCTTTTCCTGACAGACCAGCTGCTGTCTGACTATTCTGTTTGACTTGCATTCCTCTTTCTCTGTGTCTTTCCCTGTCCCTTCCTATTTGGATAAAGGTTACTCAAGACTCCTGGGTTCTTTCTGTAATTCACCAGGGTTATTACTTGGTTTGGAAATCCCCCCCCCCCCAACCCCCAATTTGGGCATTCCTCAGCCTCCTCAGGAACAGCTGCCCTTTTTTCCAGAGGTGCTTCAGGGCCTGTTGGCTCTAGGAACAATTCAAGAAGTTCCAACTCCTGGTCTCCAGGAAAGAAGGCATCTGGAGACCCATTCTGGATCTTTCTTAGCTAAACACCTTTTTAAAGATCCCTTCCTTTTGGATGCTATCCCTTCTGCTACGCAGGCTTTTCTAGTTTCCCTGGACCTCAAGGATGCTTATCTATGGGTCCCCTTCAAAACATCTAAAACCTATAACATCTAATTTCATGACATTGAGACCAGAATATCTAAAACCCATAACATCTAAAACTTGTAACATCTAAAATGTATAATATGTAGTAGTGTATCAGCACATATGTAAATGTTCTAGTTTAATCTGTTAATCTTGTGGTATCAGTATGAGATGTTGTAGTTTTTATTTATATAGTTATTTATATAGTGTAGGAATTTATACTCTTTATATAGTGTTTATTTTGCCACCCTGTATGTGTTTTTTAGGAACTTTTAACTAGATTGTTTAATAAAATCTTGGAAAGTGAGAGGATGCCTGAGGAGCGGAGAAAGTGTTTTGGTACCGATTTTTAAGAATAAGGGTGATGTACAGAGCTGTAGTAACTACAGAGGGATTAAATTGATCAGTCACAGCATGAAGTTATGGGAAAGAGTAGTGGAAGCTAGGTTAAGAAGGGAGGTGATAATTAGTGACCAGCAGTATGGTTTCATGCTGGGAAAGAGCACTACAGATGCAATGTTTGCTCCGAGAGTGTTGATGGAGAAGTACAGAAGGTCAGGATATGCATTGTGTCTTTGTGGACTTAGAGAAAGCATGTGACAGGGTGCCTAGAGAGGAGTTGTGATATTGTATGAGGAAGTCTGGAGTGTCAGAAGTATGTAAGAATGATACAGGATATGTACGAGGGTAGTGCGACAGCGGTGAGGTTTGCAGTGGAATTGACGGATGCATTTAAGGTGGAGGTGGGATTACATCAAGGATCAGCTCTAAGCCCTGTCTTATTTGCAATGGTAATGGACAGGTTGAAAGACGAGATCAGACAGGAGTCCCCGTGGACTATGATGTTTGCAGATGACATTGTGATCTTTAGTAGGAGTAGGGAACAGGTGGAGGAGACCTTGGAGAGGTGGAGATGTGCTCTAGAGCGAAGAGGAATGAAGGTCAGCAGGACTAAGACAGAATATATGTGTGTGAATGAGAGGGGAGGATAGAGGAATGATGAGGATGCAGGGAGTAGAGGTGGTGAAGGTGGATGAGTTTAAATACTTGGGATCAACAGTTCAGAGTAACTGTGAGTGTGGAAGAGAGGTGAAGAGAGTACAGGCAGGATGGAGTGGGTGGAGAAGAGTGTCAGTGATTTGTGACACGAGTACCAGTAAGAGTGAAGGGAAGGTCTACAAGAAGGTAGTGAGACCAGCTATGTTATATGGGTTGGAGACAGTGGCATCGACAAAAAGGCATGAGTCAGAGCTGGACGTGGCAGAGTTAAAGATGTTAAGATTTACACTGGGTGTGACGAAGGTGGACAGGATTAGGAATAAGTATATTAGAGGGTCAGCCTAGGTTGGAAGGTTTGGAGACAAAGCTAGAGAGGCAAGATTACGTTGGTTTGGACATGTGATGAGGAGGGATGCAGAGTATATTGGGAAAAAAAGATGCAAAGAATGAAGCTGCCAGGTAACAGGAAAAGAGGAAGGCCTAAGATAAGGTTTATGGATGTGGTGAGAGTGGGCATAAGTGGTTGGTGTGACAGAGCAAGATGCAGAGGACAGCAAGTAATGGAAACAGATGATCTGCTGTGGCGACCCCTAACGGGAGCAGTCAAAAGAAGTAGTAGTCGTGTTTTTTAGGCCGTACATGTAAGTGATATAGACAAAAGTGTACATTCTTTACAATGATCAGGATACAGTGGGGTCAAGAAATTAACTTTTTCCCACTCTAGTGCGATCTCGGAGTTGGCATATTTAATTTACGGGGGGGGGGGGGCTTGTCCCACCTGCAGAAGCATAGTAAAAAATGTGTTTGGTAGTTTGGTGGAGGGGGTGTTATTTTTTATGTGATTTGTAGTGTTCGATGTTCTGATGCACATTATCAATGTTATGGGTTTTAGATGTTTTGAAGTAGATGCTTATATACATATTCCTATTCATTCCCTTTCCAGGAAGTTTTTACATTTCTTTGTTGCTTCCTGGAATTTTTAGTTCTGTGCTTTGCCCTTTGGCCTCTCTACTTGCCCCAAGGTTTTTCACCAAATACCTCACTCGTATGATTGTTTTCTGTAGGCTAAGGGGGATATTCCCTCAATCTATAGTTTCTTTTTCACCCTCCAATCCCATCTCGGGAACTTTTCACAGATGCCTCTGACATGGGATGGGGGGCCTCCTTCGGCCCTCTGAAGGTACAGAGCCTCTGGTCGCTTCGACAAAAGAAAGACCACATCAATGTCAGCAATGAGAGCTCTTCTGGCTTTTCATTCTCTCTCTTTTCCACGGCCCCACAAGATTCACACAAGCAGTGCCACAGTGATGTGTATGTCAGCTTGCAAGGGCGGGCGAGGTCTTATCCCCTATGCAGGTTAGCCCTTCAGGTTTGGGAGATGCCTATCCAGTATCGGCGACCCTTCAAGCAGTTTGCATTCCTTCAGATCAGAACATAGTGGCAGATTTTCTGAGCAGGTTGATAATGCTATCCCATGAGTGGATGCTTCATAGGGATGTGTTTCTGGACATTGTCCACCTGTGGCGTACTCAAGTAGATCCGTTTGTCTCCCCTCTGAACAGACAGCTTCCTGGATTTTGTGCCAGAGTCCCATGCTTTCTGGCCTGGAAGGTGGACACCCTCTCCCTTTCTTGGAGGGGATGTTTCTTTATGCATACCCCCCATTCCGAAAGTCCTGTTTGAATATAAACTAGGATACTGCCAAAATCTTGTTAGTGACTCTCTTTGGCCCAGACAGCATTGGTTCCCTCGTCTGCATCTTACCAAGGGAAATCATCACAAGTTACTTCATAGGTTAGACCTACTCACACAAGACGAGGGATCTCTCATCCATCCCCTCCTGTCCATTCTTCAGCTGACATTGTGGGCGATAGGGTCTTGATCCCCTACAGACACCTTTTTTCTGAGGATGTGCTTCGGGTCCTGCAGGTAGCCAGAAAGCCCACTACTAGGAAATCTTACTTATCCATATGGAAGAGGTTTTCTGTTTGGTGTCTTTCTCGTAACCAGGATCTACTTACTGTGGATGTTTGTTCCTTTGGTTTTCTCTTATTTGTGTGAATTGCTCAATGCTGGGTTGCATACCTTTTTGATAAGGACCAACCATCAGCTATCTATGCTTGTCTGCCTTTGACTCCCTCTTTAGCCTCTAGATATGAGGCCAAACAGTTTCTTAAAGGCATCCTTCACATTAGGTCTACCAGGAAGCCTGTCCTTCCTGAGACCTTAATTTTGTTTTAGAAAATTTGACTCGGGCTCCTTTTGAGCCTGTTGCTGTAGCTTCCTTACAGCATTGTTCTTGAAAGCCCTTACTTCTGCCTTACGGGTGTCTGAGCTGCAAGCCCTTACGGTTGTTCCTCCTTTTTTTTAGTTTTCTGTAAGGATAGAGTGTCCCTTTGTCCCAGTCCCTGTTTTATGCTCAAGGTAGTTAATGAGTTGTCTCTTAGTCAGTCTATTCATGACTTGTCTGTTAATCAGTGTATTAATTTGCCCAATTTATTCCCTTCTCTGCAGTCTGCTAGTGAGAAGGTTTTGCATACCTTGGATTTACATAGACAACTTGGATATTACTTGGATAAGACTAAAGCTTTTCATAAATCTGCATAGCTTTTTGTTTCGTTTCATCCTACATCATTAGGTTTGGTTGTTTCCAAGCACATTAATTCTTGGATATCTAAAGCCATTTATTTTTCCTATTCTTTCCATGGGAAGAGCCTTCCTTCCTTGGTTATGGCTCATTCCACTAGGGCTGTGGCTTCTTCTGGTGCTTTTTTTTTTCAAAGGTTTAGATACTTACTCTATTGTTGGGGCAGCAACCTGGACTTCTCTGCATACATTTACCAAGCACTATAAGTTGGATGTGATTTCTAGGGCCAGAGTTTGCTTTGCCAGGGCCCTTCTCCATGGCTTCCTAGAGGGCTGTGCTGGCCCTTCCTCCTCCCAATCTTCCTGAGCTTTTGCACTCTCACTATTGTAAAGAGTACTGCAACAGTGACATGGAAGACGTAGTACAATTGTGTAAAATCTTACCATAAAAGTAGATGTCCTCCTCTTTACTGTTGCAGTATTTGCAACCTCCCTCCTCCGCCTGGTCCTGGTCCTTTTTCCTTCTGGATGTGCTTGTTAACTACTTGCATCCTTGGACTGTTGTTCATGCTGGGGCTTTTTCAGTTCTGAGGATGATACGTCTGTACATCATCCTTATGCCCTACTCCATGTGTGGAGAGCATATGTGTGATGTATGGAGTAACCTTTACAACCAAAAGGCTTTAGTATGCTCACCGAATGTTGAGCTGCTCTTGACAGGGGACCTCTGTTGTTAAGAGTACTGCAGCAGTGAAGAGAAGGACATCTACTCTTATGGTAAGATTTTACACAACCGTAGTTTCTGTAACTCATGTTAAAGCCTCCTGCATGGGTTTGTCGCTGGGATAACCATGGGTAGCTGCATTGCTTTAGTAATCCTCCCAGGTATAAAGAATTTTATTGCAATCACTGCTGCTGAAATTGAGGATAGTACAGTTTTGTGAACATAATCATAACAGTTGATGTTCGTGTTAGAATCACTGTTGCAGTATGGGCTGCCACAATCCTTAGCCCCTAGACTTGGCTCTCATTTCCTGTGTTATCCCCCCGAGCCTCATCAATGTCTGGAGGTTGAGGTTTCTATTTTGATTGCTTGTACTTTCCTCTGGAACGGGTTTCTTTTCTTCCTAAGGAGATTGCTAGATCCCTGTACAAGTGGCAGTGTGTGGCAGAACAAAGTTGTTTTCCTGCATTCTGCGGGTGCACTTGTTGATGACTGAGCATAGTCTGTCGTGCATTTATTGTATTTTGTACAATAATGTGATTGTTATAACTGTTTCAGCAGTAATTGTGAGTCATTCTAAGTAAAACAATTAAATAATGTCAAGGTTCTTCATAGGTGGTTCTTCCTCTAGGGGGAAGGGGAGGTGGTAACTTCTCTGCAGAATGATTCATTTGGTTACTTTACACTTTCTTCCTGATCTTCTTCTTCTTATTATCTGCTGGTAAAGTCCACACAGAAAACCCACGTTCTTTGCCCTCTGTAACAGAGAACATGAATCAACTACAAGGACTGTATTTTCACTGATTTTACATCTTGGACTTAAGTCAAGAAAAGCTCGTGCTCTTTGGGAGGACAGTAGATTTCCTTTCAAGCTGATGATAACAGCCAGAGACATGTTTCTCAACACTGGATGGCGTTTATACTTGTTACTTTAATGATTTCACCCTAGTCTACAGCTGAATATCTAAAACATCTTCACCTTTATTTATTTACTGCCTGCTCCCTTTTCCTCCCCTTTACTTACCTGCAGGTAAATAGAACCAGCTGAATGCCTTTTAAGCAGTACTGTTGGATGTTGTCAGTAATGCTTACATTTACTGGTGGCATGCAGAGCTTTGCCTACTGAGGAGTCGTGAGAGAAGTTTGGCATAAATGAATGCCGATCACATATGCACTCAAGATGCCTGTAAAAACAGCTTTTTCACCTCATGCTAGTAATGAGATTTTAATTTGGAAACAGCTTTGGATTCTTTGGTTTAATCGACTCACCTGTTATTCATCTACCCATGGAGAAGTCTAAATGTCTGTCACGCAGTTTGTTCCGTTTATTTCTGACATACTTGTTAGCATTTCATTTTTCCTTCTCATGAACATGTCATGCTTTTGTTCTACATCCTAATGTGTACTCGCATTTTCCTCTCCGCCCATCTTTAATTACTTTCTATATCTAAATCTATCTACTGTAGTCAGTGTAACATTGTTAACATCATTCGTTTTCATTTGAGGAGTAAGTTGCAGGCATCTTTATGCAACCTAGACTGACAGAGCCGTATTTCATGTGGATTCTCAGCCCCCCAATGTTTACGATGTCCGCTTAAGCTGACTTCATCTTCTTGTATCACTGCTGTGATGCTCTTTTTAAGTTGATTACAATGGGGGGGGGGGGGTACATATGGGTTGCCAGTTACATTAATGTCTTTTTCTAAAAATACAAAAGTCAAAAAATTGTCCTCCTTGCATTCTATTCTGACCTGGTAACTCCGACTGACCTGCGGTATGTTTTTTATTTATTTTATTTTTTATTATTTAACATTTGTTTACCAAGAAAGTCCGACTAAGAACAAAGACAATTTTAAGCAGAGGCCCGGGGCGAAATGCTCCAGATGCATGTCTTTGTAATGTTGAAGGAAACCCACACAAATGTAGGGAGGATGTGCAGACTCCGCACATTAGACACCCCTGCCGAGAATCAAACTGGATAACCTCTTGCTGTGAAGCAACAACACTACTGCTGCAGCACCGCATCGTCCTGGTTTTACTCACCAGTTTGGATTTTGACCAAGTAAATATCAGTGGTTCACTGGCTTTCTCTTTAGTAGAGGGAGCTATGAAGATTGCACAGCTGTTGTAGGTCCAGAAAAAAAGCATATTATAGTAGGTTACACACATTTTTTTTTTTTTTTTATTCTTCACCAATGTGTCATATTTTGACAACGGTCCTTTCTTCCTTTGTAAGAGTCACTAGTACACCTGTAACCCCAAACAGAGGCTTATAGTGTAATGCAAGGTAGATTGGGGGTTAGGGTAGTGCTAGCCCCTCTAGAAAGTATAATGGAATGTAGCACTACTGCTGCATTAACATAATGTGATGTATTCTTGCCTAATTGTTTTTCCCAAAACATATTTACTGAACTCTATCGTGTAATCATTGTGATAAAATTCACATGCATTGATATGGCAAAACTGGGATGTATTAGTAAAAGTAGACTTTTTTTTTTTTTAGCAGTCACTTCGTTTTTTAATATGCTGTACTGCCACATTTACCCAGGTACCCGATGAAACTGTCACCATAACAGCAGCAAGTATATCTAATATGTTTGGAGTCTCTTCCCTTATTAGCCTCAACAAAAAGTTGAGATCCCTCATTAAAACCTCTAAAGCCAGCTATGAAGGCAGAATTGCGGCAGACACTAAAAACAGCCATAAAGCCTTCTATAGTTATATCAATAATCTCTACGGCAGTACCCGAGTTTGCTCTGAGTTACTGCACAGTGGTACCTCCTATACCGAGCCAACATACTGGCAGACAGATTCAGTGCTAACTTTACCCCCCCCCCCCCCAAAAGGACCAGTCACAATACCAGAGGAATGCCCAGACACCCAGCATTACTGCGTCACAGGTTAAAGCTGCATTGTCCAAGGCCAAGAATTCAGTTTCCATGGGACCCAACAATATCCCTGGATGTATTGTAAATGAACTACAAAGTGAACTGGCACCAAGGCAATCACAGCCTCACCTCAGCCTTTGCCCCTATGGAATGGCGAACTGCTACAGTCATCCCTCTCCATAAAGGGAGAGCAACTACAGACCCTGGGAATTATTGCCCCATTAGCCTGACTAGTCTGATATGCAAGGCTATGGAGCACATCATCATGGACCTAATTAACAAGGATCTAGGGAATCTCCAAACTCTAGATTCCACGCAATTTGGTTTTGTGAAAGGTAGATCAACCAGGTTGCATTCTTTGAGTCAGTCACCAGAGCTGTGGATGAGGGCAAGGCAAGTTCATACAGCCTACCTCGATCTGGCCAAGGCCTTTGATACCATTCCCCACTCGGAATTATTGATAAACTCACCAAACTAGGCATCAACCCCTATATCACTAGGTGGGTTGCAAATTGGCTCACAGATAGAACCTTCAGTGTGAAAGTAACGGACTCCAAGTCAGACTGCCGACCAGTCACGAGTGGAGTCCCACAGGGATCGGTCCTGTGTCTTCTCCTGTTTGGCATCTGCTTCTCAGAAGTCCAGACCAAAACGGAAAGACTCTGGTTGACCAGATTTGCAGACAACTGCAAGCTGAGAGCCATTATTAACTCCCCAAGTGATGTAGACATCCTACAGAAAGGCCTCACTAAGACCAATGACTGGTGTTGAAATCTTGGCCTTAAGCTGAATGCCAAAAAATGCGTTGTCATCCCCTTTGGGAAAAATTCAGTTCCTACTAATACCACATCGATGGGAGCCCACTGAAGGCATTATAAAAGATCTGGGAACACAGGTTGACAGCAACCTCTTCTTTGACCACACATTGCCACTGTGGTCAGAAAGTCCTATGTGGCACATCTTATTACCAAGGGTTTTGCATCCAGGAAGAAAGAGATCATCATCTCTCTCTACTCTTCCCTCATTAGGCCAATCATCGAGTATAATGCCCCATTTGACATGTACCTCTCTAGACACATGCAACAGCTGGAGAGACCACAAAAGTACCTCACAAAGAGAATCCTAGGCCTTAAACACATGTCCTACATGGACAGACTCAAAAAACTCCAACTATTCTCTGTCTCATATAGTCCACTAAGAGGCGATCTCTGCTTGACTTACAAAGCCATGTCTGACCCAACTCTGTTAGAAATGCTACATATAAAGAAATCCCATTCCTTCCAGACCACATGCTCCAGAGACTTCAACCTCATTACCACAATCAACAGAACATGCTGGAGGAACAGGTCCCTAACCCAGAGACTGCCCATGCTATGGAATAGACTTCCCATACTTGTCAAGCAGAGCACCTCACTGGCCGTCTTCAAGAGAAATCTTGATGAGTGGATGGGAAATAGAAAGTTCACCCCAGGGATCACTGCAATGGCTCTACTTGATAGAGGCACTGGGAAATAACATCTGGCGGCACAATGCCAGGGCACTTCTGTGGGCTAGGCTTGTAAATGCTCCAGGGCCATTAGCCTAGTACACACCTATGAACCTATGCACTTCTTAAGATATAGATAGGTGGCACTTGTTTATGTGATTCAGACCTTTTTAAGGTATCAAAATATGTGGAATGTGAACCAGCAACATGACAGGGTACCACTATAAGGTGGAAAGCTGCAAGTACTGGCACTGAAAAGGTAGGCATCATGTATTTCTCTGTCAAACGCGATCACATGAATGTGTACACAACATGAAGGACTTTATTTTTGCTGATACCTACCTGTAATTCTGACTGCACCTCAGAGTGTCCCCACAAAAATATGTAGTACTGAGAGATCTACAGAACAGTCTTTTTCATAGAGGAAATGACCAGGCAGCTTATAAAATTATAGTTGCCAGAAAAGTGGCCTTGTGCCCTTTGACAGCTGGAAACAAGTAATACATTTCTTAGTTTCAGAGTCCATTTACAGCAGACAAGTGGGCTGTCTTTTGCCGAGAACCCCTTTTTTGGCAATTTGTAAGGGGAACTGAAACACAAGTTGTCATAGTCCACTGCACATCACATACCTTACAGAAGTGTTTCAGGAGTCCAGTAGTATATAAACACATTTTGTAGCTTTATCTGCAGCTCTAAACTTGGGAAACTTTCTGCTGACTAGGGGAATAATACATAGTAAGGAACACCTGTGCTCCAGCTTGTACTGGTTACCTGCCCTTTATGTGACTAAAAACACAAGTGGAAATACAATAGCTAGTTTGGGAAAGTGATTAAATGTCTTATTTTTTATTATTATTAAAGGGGACACCTCTGGCAGCATGCACTTACCTGGGAGCAGTAGTCACAACTGCTGTCGCTGGCCGACAGTAGCAGTTGTATTTGCACCAGTGTTACGTTAGTCACTAAAAAGGCATGTACCCAGTATAAACAGTGCAGTGCAGTCTTTTTATGTATTATTTCCATATATTTGTTTGACACTTTCGTAAGTTTTGCCTACACACAATGTTATGAACTGCGATTTACATCACCATGGCAGTTCATGTTTTTAGTTCAGGTGTGAAATTGCCAAGAAGGCAGCACACTGAGTTACGTATGTTAAAATGTTGCCTCACTGGTAGTCTGGCTGGACACTGATATGTATGTTAGCATTGTGCCTCACTGGTAGTCTTGCTGGATGCTGGTGTGTATGTTAGAATTGTGCCTCACTTTTAGTCTGGCTGGATCCCTTTTATATGAGCTTTGCCTGTCCTGCTTATGCCTGCATGGGCTTTTACTCCAGTTTGCTGCCACATCTGAAGGACATGATGTTAGGTAAACTGGTGATGGAATCTAAGCTGTTGTCAGCTGCTTCACCTGACCTGCTCATCAGAAACCTGATAGGTGAACCAGGGTTTATCCATTCAGTCACACTACCCATTGAAAAGACTGTCAACAAGTATTACTTTGTGCGTTTGTGTGCGAGTGAGAAAGAGAGAGATCTTTGGGACTAGTAACTGTTGCTTCCAAGTAATTTTCACTGATGCACTCAGTCTTTCCCCTCAAATCTTCATGCAAGAAATCTTCTCCTTGCTCTGTTCTTAAGGTTAAAACATCATGCTTTCTTGTTTTCATGTCCCTTAACATTACTTTGGCCTGTACTTGGGGAAATTGCACTCATTAAATCAGTGAGCTTCACTTTCCCTTTGTTCCCCACATCAACAAATGCATCCATTCTCTTCCATAGCAGCATCCTTAGTCTCAGTAGCTTAACAAGTACCACACTCATCTTTGGAGAAGAAGGCTGTGGGTTCTATTCTCACACCAGATAGCTGGATTAGTTTAACAAAGATTGTCTCTGTCTACAAGTAACCATGCTATTTAATGTATGCAGGTATGTGTAACTCCGGTTATGTTAAGTCTGTTTCTATCTGAAATAATATCTCTAGACAAACTGAGCAGGAGAATGACCTCAAAATCCTTAGTACCTGCTGAAACGTACCAACATAGCCAAACCCATTGTTTTTAGACAAGTCAGAGACTATCGTAAACTAAATATACAAGAACTAAACAGTATTCTAAAGCATACTAACTGGAAACCACTACAAACCCTAAAACTAGACTCAGCCATTGACTACTACAACAATATTCTCAGAAATGCCCTTGATAGACTTGCACCAATTAGGAAAATAAGAGCCAAGGCAAACTATGCACCATGGCTAACCAGGGAAACTAGAGCCCTTCTAAAGTCACGGGATAAGGCTTGGAGTATCTGGAAGAAAGACAATACTAGCCTAGCCAAACAAAATTGCCTACAACTTAGAAATCAGACCAAGAGACAAACTAAACTCTATAGACAAAATTATTTCCTCAGTATCCAAAACAAACATTCAAAAGATCCCCAATGGTTTTGGCATGCCATTAACTCTCTCCAAAAACCAGGCAAAACTACCACTCCCACTCCTAACTCCATCAATGAAATAAGGACATTGTCTCCCAATTGAATCACCATTTCACAGAATCTATCGTAACACTATCCTCCCAACTATCCAAAAACAGCCCTACATATAACCCAACCAAATGCCCTAACAACATCCCATCCTTTACTCTCTCACCCATTCCCACCTCAACCATTAAAAAACACCTCCTAAAACTGAAACCTACTACCCTTGCTGCTGACAATCTACCAGCCAACTTCCTAAAAATAGCTGCTGAATCCTTATCCTACCCTATTTCTATTCTTATCAATCGCTCCATACAAGAAGCATACATCCCACAGCTATGGAAGGTATCATATATTATTCCACTACATAAAGGCAGAAACGCTTACGAATACTCATATCGCCCCATTGCCATTCTTATCCCCCTTATCTGAAATACTAGAGAAATGTATACATTGTCAAGTGTAACAATTCCTAAACTCACATAATCGCCTCTCCCCCACACAGCATGGCTTCTGACAACAGCATAGCACAACCACCGCTCTGCTCTCTTTCACCAATCTGATCAACCAACATAGAAATAATAACGTTGTATCTGAGATGTTTCTAAACCTCACCAAAGCATTTGACATGGTTTCACATTCCTTACTACTAGACACCCTGGCCCTCCCTATCCTTTGCCCCTTCCGCTATAGCCTGCTTTAAAAGCTATATGTCAAATAGGCAACAATCTGTCCAATGGCAAGGTGTACTATTCCCCTTACTCCTATAGGTGTACTACAAGGCTCAATATTAGGCCCACTTCTTTTCTCCATATTTACCAATAATCTCCATACCACCACACAGCATGCTTCACTTATACAATACGCTGATGATTCATCTCTTGTGTTCAGCTCCATCACTTCCCACCCTACAACAACTCACCCAGGAATCCTTTAGCTCTGTGGAAATTTGGATCACTTAGATCCAACTTATCCTAAACTATAATAAAAACAAATTACTACTTTTCACCCCCAACAAAACCATGTCCACCCCCCTATCCTTCACTATCTCCTCCAAAAGTGGCACTATAATCTCTCCCTCTGACCATACCAAACTCCTAGGTGTTGAAATTGATAAAAAAAAATCTCCACTTCGATGGCCACATTTTGCAGACTATCAAAAAGCTCCATAAAAAAATGGGAACACTATATAGGCACAGGAAATCCCTCTCTAAACAAGCACGGATTACCCTGGCCCAAACTCACCTTTTGTCTACCCTAATGTATGCTATTCCAATTCTTACCCAGCTTAGAAAACTTGACCTTGCCAGACTCAAATCATGTTATAATAAAATCGCCAAGTTTGTGAACAATGCCACCTTTAGAACCCACCATTGCCAAGGCTCTAAGGGAACTGCAGTAGCTGGAACTTCCTCAGCTACTAACCTATCACCAGTTAATCATTGCCTACAATGTGGTAAGACATTCTAAAAAAAAAAGCAGCACTAGGCCACCTTCTCACCCACTATAATACAAATCGTCCTCTCCAATCTTACAACAAACCCCTCCTCTGTATCTCTAAGGCTAACAGTACTGCAGGAAAAGCACTGTTTTCCCACTCCATAGCTAGAACCTGGAATAAACCTCCCTCCTGCTCCGATTTCTGCCCCTACCTCTTCTCACTTTAAAAACTCACTTATATCACACTTGAAGAATAAGTGGTTATGCCCATGTATTACTCAAGTCCTCCAATTATTCCACTTGTATACCTCACTTCCTAATATACCTGCTGTAATATATATTACAGTCTAGGTCTTCTCCTACTGCTGATTGAAATTGTATACTTAGTGCTATTAACCATGTGTAACTATTTTTTCCTGTATATGTAGGTCTTATTTCTTCCGCTGTATACTGTATTATAACATATACTGTTTGAAATTTTACTGTATTTTAACATATTGTGTAAAATTTTACATGCTGTGGACATTTTCTCCCTGGGCCGATGCTGAAAATGGACCTGTATCCAGTTGGACCATCCTGGTAAACAAATGTAAAATAAAATAAAATATATCACATCATAGCCAACTACAGAACCTCATCCACAGAAGCTGCAAATTATAAACCTTGGCATAATAATCTAGACTGCTTCTCCATTATTGCAAACACCACATTTTTAGGATACTTTCACTACTCCTCTATAAACTGGCACACCTACTTACACCTGTACAGATAAATCCAGTGCTGCTTCACCTTTATCAGTACAAACACTCCCTCCCTTCTCCACTAATGACACCAGCATAAGTAATCTTCCACTCAGTAATGCTGCCATTGTCAGCTCCCCACCCAATGTCAAACCCTCCTTGTTAAATTGAGTCATCACACTGTTTTATTCACTGCAGGGTCCCAGCAGCCCACGCAGATGTCTGTAGAGATGCCTCCAAGGTCAGTTTCCATGCTGTTGATCATGACTTGAGATGGTTCAGTAGTCCCTTAGTCCTTGATGACCTTGTAGCTAGTACCACCTCATACACCTAAAGTGTATACTCCCATCTCAACTCCTGTATTAGAGGCTCACTTTACTGCACACCCCAAATAGTGTCAAGTGTAGAAACAGACCCTTTGGGTAGAACTGTGTGCGAACAAACTTTAAAATAAAAGGAAAAAGCTCATGACCCTTAAGAATAGAACAACAATATGCTACAAACTTCAGAATGGTTACCATAGAAGTGAGGAGCTACATCAAATGCCACCAAGCTAATTGTGAACTAAAAAATAGCTTGGTCTGTGAAGGATAACAGTACATTCATTAATTACGTGGTACAATCATTACGTACATGAGCTTGTATCTAGTAGCATCACATACTCAATCCCTTATGAAATAGCTAACATCTTTGCAGATAAATTCAGCTTTAACCTTTCCCCACTGTTGTCTCCAGAATTCCCAGTATAAAGTATCTACTCCATATCTTCTCCTGAGTAATCAACTCAAAAAAGATTATTAAAGGCATTTTCCAGAACCAGAAGCACCACCTTTGTGGATTCACATAACATACGACTGTGTTCTGATCAGTGTGAAACACCTTGTTAAACAATCCAACCAGTTTCCCCTAACTGATACCTACCCCAGAGACTTGGAGAATAACTGCACTAACTTCCATCCACAAGAGAGGACCCTGTCAACTATGTACCTGTTAGCCTTAAAGCATAATTTACAAAGTGATGGAGCTGTCGCCACGAACCTCATAAATCAGGAATAGGGAACCTGAAATCTCTAGACCAAAGTCAGTTTGGCTTTGTAAAAGACTTTGGGCATAGTAGGAAAGCTGCATAAATTGGAAATAAACCCTCTTGTCACCCACTGGATTGCCAGATGTCTGACAGGAAGCAGGAGATCAAAATAGTGGAAGCTCGTTCCACTAAGAGGACAGTCACCAATGGAGTCCCTCCGGGTTCAGTGCTGGGATCTTTCCTGTTTGGCATCTACTTCTCTGAAGTAAAAAAACAATACCAAAGGACTCTGGCTGATGGAAGTTTCCAGATGATTGCAGGCTAGGAGCAGTCATTTAATCCCCAAATGACTTGGCCTTTCTGTGGGAAGGTTTGTCCAAAATAAATAAATGGTGCCAAAATCTAGGACTGAAACTAAATGCAAACAAATTATTGTATCATTTGGGAAGTCATCTGTCCCAGGGATCTACCACATTGACAAGTATGCCCAAAGAGTTTATCCATTTTAAAATTTGTGAATTAATGTGAAGAGTGACCTAACTTTCAACCTGCATGTTTTAGTTGCCTCAAGAAAGGCTTTCTGCACTGCACAGCATATAAACAAAGATCTAGGGATGTGATTGACCACCTTTATTCAACCCACATTAGGCCAGTCATTGAGTAAAATGCCCCCGTTTGGCATGTATCTGTCCAGAAACATGCAGTAACTGGAATGCCCACATGGATAACTTACTAAAATGATAGAAACACTAAGCCACATGTTCTAAATGGACCGACTCCAAGTCTTGTCAGTGTACTCTGTATCCCATGGACTGCTAAGAGGTGACCTGTGTCTGGCTTACAAGGCATACTCCATCCCAGTAGTGAGGTACCTGCTACACATCAAGTCAGATGGCATTAGAAATAGTCTAAGGATCCAAACCTGTTCTGAACATCAGCAGAAATGTTTGGAGGAACAGGTATATCTTGCAGAGGATACCTCTGCTCTGGAATAGACTCCCCATCCTCATAAAACAGTTCATCCTTGCAAATATTCAAATGCAACTTAGATCTATGGATGGGAAACAGAACATGTACCTTAGGATTACCCCCTGTACTACTAATGGACAGAGGCAGCTCCTAAATGCTTTATTCCATTCCCGGGTTTCTTCAAGTTATCTATGGTATGATCTAAGTTATCAGAAAGTGTAATATATAGTTATCAGTTATAGGATAGCTAAGGCCTATCTAACACCAAATGGGATAGGTTAATTCAAGCACCAGAGGGGAAACTGGCTAGGCTTAGTGTTCCACAAGGAATACTAGCTTAGCACTTACTTTGAGTTTAAAGGATCACACCTTTTAAATCCAGGTGACTTCTTTGAAAGAGCCACAAAAGCACTAAAAGAAGGTAATTCTCGGCACTCAACTTACCTTGACTTATGTAAGTATTCCGACACTTTTTGCCTCTCTGACATAGTTAATTTCCTACAGTTTACCAAGATCATAAGTTATTGCATGCTTGGACCCATTATCAACACCCTTGAAGATACTCGTATCTCCAAGATGGGCCTAATTTGGACAAAGTTGTGGTGCAATGATCATAGTCTAAGGCTGAATGCCAAAAAAAAGTAAAAGTATACATTTTGAGAAAGCAGGTACTCTTGCACACATACCTCATAAATGATACCCCTTAAAACAGGAAACATATGCACCTTTGTGATTTAAAAAAAAAAAAGTCTCTGTTTTGACCATCATACAATCCAGTGTTATGAAGGCCTCTTGCTTCCCAGCTAATTACTAAGGGCCTCACCTGTTAGAAGAGAATAACATTCCCCTCCTACTTGTTCCCCATAAAATACTTTGTGCCCCTTGGTGTATACCTGTTCAAGCACCTAGCCCAACTTGAAAAAAAAAACATTGCTTTCTCACAAAAAAGGATTTTGGGAATGAGCTCCCTGTGTTACAAAGACGCCTACATGGCAAACTGCTCCTGACGTACAAAACTGAAAATTACTGCAGCCTGATTGATGTGGTAGTAAATCTGTAAGACTGGTAGTAACACAAGTACAAAATCAAGGGGTCCAGGTCTGTAGTGCAACAAAAGTAGGACTACCTGGAGGACAGATCTCTCTCAAAACATCTCCCACCCCTGGAATAAACTCCTGTTTTCTGTAAAGCAAAGCCCATCCATTGCTATTTCAAATATAACCTAGGTGAACTGATGAGAAGCTGCCGATTTGCCCCAGGTATAGCCCCCTCCCTATCCCTCAGGGGAGTAATTAGTTGAATGTATCAGTGGGACTGGCTAGGCTTGAAAAAGCGTAAATAATATGTTGCCCATGGCTGGCCTTAGACATAGCAACCTAGACATCTGTTTAGTGTGGCACTTGGTCATGGATGGTTTTACACATTTTTTCCTTCTGAGTAAAAGCTGCCCCGATAGCGTCAGTGGTGCAACAGATAGCACACTCTCCTTTGATACATAAGGCTGCGAGTTCTATTCCCACACCAGGTAGCTGGATTTCTAACACTCCAGTCCAGCATGGGGGGGGGGGGTGATGCACTCTTGAGTGTGCCCTCCTTCAGATGAGATGTTAAACAGAGGTCCCATCTGCTTGAGTTGATAACTCCACTGGATGTAAAAGATCCCATTGAACTTATCAAAAAGAGAAGGGGTCCTTTATAGGGAGGTTGGCATAATGGTTAAAGTCTTTACCTCAGAAAGTCAAGGTAGAGGGTTTGAGTCTGACCTCAAATTTTATGCAGAATGCCTTAAAGACCTTTCCTTCTACTCAGTCTCCTGTAGATGGCTGAAGGGTGATCTATGCCTGGCTTACTAGGCATTCACAAACCCCACACTTAATATCTCCTACATATTTGTAAGTCAAAGAGTACCAGAAATACAAGGTTTAGGGACCCGAATTTTGTCTATGGCTGGAGAGAGAGAGGCTTCCCATCCAAGTGAAGCTGAGTTCTTCTATTACCCAGAATAAGAGCAACCTAGACCAGCGGATGGAGAATAGGAAATTTACACTGGACCTGGAACCCATGTCCCTTATGCACAGAGGTAGCTTATAAATGCCTGGTCCTCCATTTCCTGTTTGGATACAGGACATCGTTATTCTTTTGGGAAAACATGGCTAGGCTTAGCCCCCCCCCCCCCCCGGGTCATTGGCCTAGTAACAGTCTATGACTCTATTAGCGAACAGTGTACTGTAGAGAGAACACCGTGTATATCATTCAAATGGACTGCTTTTTGTGGTACTGACAGATTTTCACCCTTGTAAAAACGAAGAAAAACTGGATACAAACACTGGAGGAACCAGGACACTCTCAACGGAGTAGCTGTTGTAAGCTGCCTTTTATTAGTTAAAAGCTGAAGTGCGATTAATAACATACACTTTTCGACAAGTTTATACTGAACTTCTTCAAAGCAAAAACAGTGAAACACTCAAGGACTTTACATTTAAACACCCATTAATTAACACGTGTTCATTCATTAAATACACCTGTGAAACTCATGATAAGTTACTAGCAAGAAAAAAAGAATATCCGGTCCAGTCTGTTGAAATAAAAAACTGAACCGAACCTTCACAAGTGTTGTGCTCAAACATCAAAACACGACCAATAAAACCACTTTAAAATTGTTAAAAACTGTTAAAAACTTTTCAAGTAACAGGTTAAAAATGAGGTATAAAAAGTATGTTTAACCTGTAATTTACTTGTGGTAAGGGTACACTTGCAATACCTGTTTACACCTATGAAAGGCGTCCCTCTTTCAATAGGTTGCTAATTTTCAAGTGTACCAATGGAGCCAATTTTTAAAAAGTATATATGTATGAAAGATGTATGTGGGGTGAATATACAGATATACTGCTGTAGCAGTTTGCTCATTTCTGGCTTTGCAGAGTTAATGGGATTTGTGTAAAGCAGCTTTGAATACTTTGTGTGGCTTTTGTTTGTGTGAAGGAAAGTTGAGATACATTACATAGCCATTATTTTTTTTCATAACAGACATCTGAAGTTTGTATAGATGTGTCTATAACTGCTGGGTGGGTGTGGGAGCAGTCTGTACATGAACGTAACCTGTCATTTGTTCAGCTTAAATTGTCACTAATTTGGCTTTGCAAGATTAGTGTGCATTTGTCACATATATCCACACCATTGATATGTAGAAAAAACTAATAATTTTGAAATGTTATATATATATATACACACACTTATTCTGAAAGCCAGCAATCTGCATATTACACCCTTTAGATGATCTCTGTGGAATCCTAGAATGTAAAGGGCTTACAAGATTTAAAAAAAAAAATCTATTAATGCACTTATTTTTTAAATCTAAGACGGAGAACTTTCATACAAGAAATGCATATGTTGAAAGAGCAATGTGAGAAAGATGCAAAAAATGGGTGAAATATATTGTTGCTGCTGGTGACACTGCGGCTTCTAGGGGAGTTGCCATAGTAGCTAAAACAATCTTTTGATGGTAATATATTGAAAGGTAACTGTGACCCAAATGGTAGATGGTGTTATTTTACTTGTGAACTGCCAGTGTTTAAAAAACTTTTCTTAATCCTGAATATTTATGCCCCATGTTTGCATCAAATAACCTATCTATATGAGATGTACAGAATCTTGGAGAACTACCGTAATTATCTCTATATCATAAGAGGTGACTGGAATATGTTAATTAATCCAGAACTTGATAGGACAAATAAGAATAATAAGCAATCGGTTCAGCTCACTACACTAATAGCTGAAATAATGGAAGATATTAAGTTAGCTGACCCATTTGGAAACTATCAAAATAGTATAACTACTAGTAAATTCACTTATTATTCACCATATCACAAGTCTTGGTGTAGGATATAGATGTATTTGAAAAAAAAGATTAGTGTGGATTTCTGTGAAATTAGAGGGAATGCTTTATTATTGTGACCGTAATTATTTTGTTATCGCAACTGGATGTCTGAGAAGAACCCACAGTAAACTGTCTGTAATTGATGGGTATAGAGACCATCTTTGGATACAAGTGACTTCCTTTGTTATTGTTTGATCTCTGTTAAACAGCAGGCACTGATCTAGATTGGCAGTAGTCGTCACACACTGTACTGCATTTGCTGAAATCCCCTTAAAACTAGTATTAATAAGGCTTTATGCTTGTGTGTGTGTGTTGGGGGGTAAACAGTATGTATGATTAGCAAGCTGGCCTTAGTCTCTTTTACTTTCCACAGAAAGCATTACAGTTGCCCATAAGTAGCTGTCTTTGGCCTGGTAGAAGGATGCAAATGAGCATAACCTTTCATTGGCAGTGGTGCAGAAAGTAGTGTTACCGTCTCTCACGTAACACTGGTTGAGTTCTTGGCTGTGGGTTTCTAATACAGTGACAAGAATGACCCCATTCCCAAGTCAAGGTATGGGTTAGACTTTGTGAAATTAGTATTGTTTCAGTCTTTGACGATGGCGGAGTGCTCTTCCCAGCACCTGCAATGTGCCCAGAATGGCTTCTTCCTGTAATTCATATAGGGTTACATGTACTGGTAGCATGTCTAAGTACAACTGTAAATTCTTTTTTATTAGACCCATTGCTCTTACTGCTTCTGGAACTGTCTGGGTATCTTTTCTTCCACATTGCTCTTGTTTCTGCTTAAAAATCCTAATATTTTATGACTTGGTGTCTGTCTGTACGTAAGGGACCATAGTCACTGGGTATAGCAGTTTCAATGATGAGTGCTTCTTTTCATGGACTACTGTATCTGTTTTTCTCACATGCACTTTTTGAACTCTTGGCTATGGGTGATCCCAGGGTAATACAGTGGATACTGTTGTCACCTCACAGCAAGCGGTTCCACAGTTCGATTCTTGGCTGGGGGTATCTTCTGTGCAGAGTCTGCATGTCCTCCCTGTGTTTGCGTGGGTTTCCTCTGAGTGCTCCAGTTTCCTGCCACAGTCCAAAAACATGCAGTAGGCGGATTGGGCACTAAATTGTTCATGTGTGAGAGTGTGAATGTTTAGTGTGGAAGTACTGTGGCAGGGCTAGCGACCCGGCAGTGTAAACCTTGGCTCTAGATGATTGTCCTTGGTGAAGTGACACCCCGACCCCATATGGAAAAATGGGAAAAAGGGGTGCTGGATGGAATGGATGGCTGTGGGGTGATCCATGTGATATAAACCACTTCATTCTCTGTAGTGCTTTGTGGTTCATATTTTCAATGCTTCTCAGCTACTACTTATTGTAGTGTTTGCACAAACACCAGTGCAACAGTCTTGCTACATTAGTATGCCTTTCAGTATGTAGGCCCTCTGCCATAAGTATGTCACACCCAGCAACTGTTTCCTTTTTATATAGAACCAGCATTTGTATTTCTCCCACCTTTTCACTGGATTTTGTACACCAGCATGTGCGTAGTCCACTATCATGGGCTGCTGTTATTAACCTTTCATCTTTTGGGTTCAGTTCACCTCTCCTTAACCATTACTGTCATACTTTGGTCCAACATGAAGGTGTTCCAGGAGATCTCTGTACTTGCCACAATATTTATAACTTTTCCACATTCCTTTCCTTCTCATCTAATACTTCTCCATCTAGTCGCTCAAGTTTTTTGACACATTGTTGCTTTTTGATTTTTCTCTAATACTGATTTGATTTCCATTCCCACTTGACACCGAAATGCTTCTGCTGGACTAGCAAAGATGTCATCTCAGACTTTTTCCCTATCTGTTTTAAAACTTTCACTATGTTTGGATCTGATGAGGATAGCAGATATGTATGCAGTCCTACAACTGCAGATCTGTGCATGTAATCAGTTTTAAGGAGGCCCATACCTCCTCCACACTGATTTTTATAGATCATTGGATAAGTATGAAAACAATTTTTTGTTTTATTTGTGTCCAGTCGATCCAGTAAGAACAAGAACAACAAATTGATTTACAGCTTGGATTTTATTCCTTGATGTCAAGGCAGTTTTCAGTGTTAGATTTAGTCTTCTGAAGTATTTCTTACTGAGCTTCGTTCATATTCATTCGTATATTGTTGTTGACCCTTCATGTATTCCCAAGTGGTTATACACACCCTCCTGCTCAGGTTGCTTTATATCACATTCCTGTCTCAGGTTGATATTTTCTTGGTGCCATGGTTTTCCTGTTTTACATTTTTTTTGCACATTAATCAAGGCGAAATGTAATTCTTATATAATCTAAGAAAGTTTTAACCATTTGTAGTTGTGATTTCAACTCCTCATCTGATGAGCTGTACAGTTTGAAAGTCATCCACAAAAAGCAGATAAAAAATCTTTAAACAAGGTTGTTTTCTGGGAGCCAACTTAACAGTTTAGGCTATGATCACAGTTTAATGCAGTGGTGCACAACCTTTTTGTGGTGAGGGCACTACGCTCATTCTTAATGCACCTGCAGGCCACCTCAAAACATAGTAAGTATTTACAAGTTTAACAGTAGGTACAGGTGACTGGCATTTTTACTTAAGGCAGCAGTCATGAAAGTGCCTGTTTTCTACATCAGCTTTGCGTTTAACTTTATTCTGGCTTGCAGCCATGACTTATTACAAACTCTTGCAGAAGGTTACTCCTGTTTACAGACTACAAGTTATAAACAACAAAGAATAGTTAGTTCCAAAGCTAAAATTAGAGGTGTGTGCAACTGCAGTCAATTAGGTAAGTAAGCACGTGCTGGAAAGTTTGCATGACTGGAGTAAGACGTAGCATTTTTTCACTTTTTTAAAACGTTTTTGGTTACTCTCTGGGGGCTGGCTGGTGTTGCTTCGAGGGCCGGATTTGGCCCTGGGGCTGGACGTTGTGCACCCCTGGTTTAATGGGTTAAGGGCAAGACAAAACAGCAGTAGCAGTGACAAAGATTCACCCTGGAATATTCCCCTTTGAATTTTTACCCTAGAATAATAATTTGCCCTTTTTCATGGCTCAACTGCAAAGTGGTTTGCCACTATTTCATGGTCATTGTAATATATTTGATCAATATAGGGTGCATCTTGTATATCTGTAGGCATTCCTTTATCCATGAATTTGGGATGCTGTCAAATTTGTTTTTGTAATCTGTCCATGTCATAGTTAAATTCTTCCCCATTTTACAAAATTTTTATTATGGCTTTAGCAGCAAATGCTCCTTTGCTCAATATGACTTACTTTTGTTACCTGTTTGTTCTATTGGCACAATTTTTTTTCCTAAATGACTGTAAACTCTGCACCAATTCCGATATATAGTGATTGCTTAGGCATGTGCTGTGTTGTCCCAACATTCTGAAGAGACACACCGTAGGTGAATTGTCATTCCAGGTTTCCTGCAGGTGTGTGTGTGTGTCTCTCTCTCCCTCTCGTAGTAGACCTGGCTTGTATAGAGCATTGTCACTCTGCATGTTGTGCATTTTTTGACATACGTGACTTTCAGAGACAGATATCAGAGTATCAAAAACAAAATACTGATTTTTTTTGTTTTCCTGTGGACACATAATATTGCAACCATGCCTTGTCTAAAACCAGCCCTGCATAGTCACGTCACTGCAGCTTGTAGGGCAGTACTGGGAGCAGTGTGGTCATCACTACTGTAATTTTTCTGAACCCTCTGATGTGTGCACAGTATATCACTGGAGCTTATGTAGGGACTGTGGACAAGTGTGGTCATTATCTGTGTAACCTCTCCCTAAAATCTGAGAGTTGTCCACTAAAGGACACTTTAGCCTGTCTGGAATCAGTGTGCTGTCGAGTTGCAAGTTGAATTACAATAGTGTGATTATTGTCATTTTCCTCCAATCAAACATCAGATGCATATGGGTGGTGGGTAAGGAGGCATGCTGTTGTGTGCATCTGACACAGTTTTGAACTGTATTAGTGTTCTGTTTGTTCTTTCATTTTCGTCCCTGTCTGAGATAAGATTGGTACACAGTACCTACCTTTAGGGGTTGGGAGAAGGAGTCATGCTGTATATATGTTTAACATTAGACACAGAAAATATATGAGGAGGCTATTTGGGCCTTCACACAGTCTGATACCATAGGGTTTGCACGGAGGATGACTACCTATCTTTTTTTTGGGGGGGGGGGTTGAGGGGTAGGGAGGCTAGCAGTATTTACAGGTTATGATGTATGTATTCTCCAAATCATTCATTATGAACTGCTATTTTGCCCGTTACAACTGATTTTTTCTTTCCTTGTGTTCTTGTTCAAGCTATCATTGGACCTGAATGTTAGAAAATAGCTCTAAAATGCACCTCAGAGCATCTGTAATCTTACGGCTTCGGGGGGGGGGGGGGCTAGTGGCTCCTGGCATAATTTGTTTATTCCACTGTTATAGTACACTTGCAGGCGGGGAATGTTGAAGGTGTGTAGAAACAACTAAGTTGAAGAACAAGACTGAACCTCTTAAGTTGTGATTTTTGTTCAGGCCTTCATTGGATTAAAAAGGTTGGGGGAAAAGACACTCAAATGCATGTCAGAGTGTCTGAAACTCCAGTGGCCTCTTGGGGGGCTTGTGACCCCAGACCTCTGGCTTACTTTAGTTGTATCCCCTAAAGTTGTTACTGTAATGTCTGATCAAGTTAGGGTGTGTTTAAAAGGTACAGGAAAATGCTGGAGTAAGACAAAAATGTGCAAATAAAGTTATCTGGGTAATGTGAAGAGGCAGTGAGGTGGGGGGGCGGGTGGCAACAAGCTGTCTGGGAGGATTGCACCATGAAGACCTTTACCTAGGGTGCTGTTTCACCTACAAATAGGCCTGATATTTCCTTTTAGTAACCTATGTACATTTCTTCTTAGATTTGAACTTTCCACTCTGTAAACCTTCAGTATTTGTGCATATGTCTGTTATTGTTGTAGACTAATACTACATGCATATTGGGCAATACTGCAGTACATTTCCTGAGTTTTTCGTAGTGGTGCCCCTGTGTGGTTGACATTCCAGTATTAAAACTTCAACTAGTTGCCCACTTAATTGCCAGAGTAAAAGGATTCATATAGTGTATATGTAAAAAAAAAAAAAAAATAGTAAATTCAGAAAGGTGTAGCAATGTATGTCAAAACACATTTGTAACATTCGCAGTATTATTTTGAATAAATGGTGGCATAAGTCTGCATGGTCTGATGCAGCCTTTTATATTTGTTGAACATAGCTCTCAACCTCTTGTCTCCTAAATCAGGGTCAAATCCAGAAATTCAGTAGTGAGATAACTGTCTATGCTCCACTTTGTGTTTCAATGCTTTTATAATTGGTTTATCATTGATCTGCTTAAAGATTCCCCACTAACGCATTCCGCTAAAGCTTCTGAAAGAGCTCCACTATTACCTTTATTTGACTGAATGGCTCTCTAGCCAGCCTGCTGCTTCCTTGAAAAATTTTCCCAACCACCCCACCCTTTTGCTGCTGCTGTTTTATAATAAGGCTGTGTCTCTGGGCACCGCTCGTTACGATAATCTGATTTTCAAAGTTCCTCTTTCACATCTTTCATTGCTGTTGACTGTTGTATAAGCTATTTATGTACTCTTCCCAACCATTGTTTTCCATAAACCTATGATACTGACTGCCCAGCCAACAAACCAGTACTGCTGTTGAGTAAACTTAATTTACTATATGTTGTCTCCTGCTCATTTTCCTGGAGCTCAGCAAATCTTGGGTCCCAGCCTGCATTCCAGACATGTTTTACTTGTATCCCGTGCCATCCAGGCAAAGTTAGGCACCTTTGATTGCTAAGTCACATTTGGTTATTTTGAGTTATCATTTGTGTTTCCTGGTTTTGTTTGCATTTCGCACATTTTTTTTTTATAAAAAAAATTGCTTTTCCTGTTACTGCTGTAAGACTGTCTTAATTGCCTTTATCAAGGGATTTACAGCCACTTGTTTAATTGGTTTGTGGTAGCATTGCACTTGTAAGTCATCTACTACTGTGTTTTTATATTAGTAGGACTGGGCTTATTCATCTTGTAGCCGGAGGTGTTTGTTCTATGTTGGGAAATGCACAAAAGGACTAGCAGTGTAGTCATTTTATTGGTCAGAGGGCTCATTAGTTAGTTTTCTGTTTTTTCTTTGCTGTTATAAATTTTGTGTATTTGTGTAGGTTAGCATTGCCCTGTACAGTAGCAAATACATAGAAAGCAACTTTTTCCTGTAGAACAGTCCATAAAACTGTACCTTGTAAAGCAGCAATATAGAGCAAATACCTTGTGTGCCACCAAGCTTAGAGCAGCTAGTTGGGCATTGAGTGGCAATATCTACAGGTTTAGTAGAATTCAGTATTGTGTAAACATTATGCTAAACAGTATTAAATTCTACTAAGTTTAATCTGCCACAGTAAAGCACCCTTATTAGTCTGCACTAACAAAGCAGCCTTAATAGCCTTCTAAGCCCAATACAGCACCACAGCACCCCCTTGTAGCTCATAAATCAAAGAACTGGACAGTATGGATATGCAATTTCGTAACGTCTCTGTAACCATCTTGGTGGTTTTGTGCATTTTGAGACAATGTAGCAGTTCTATCATGTCTACTTACAACCACTTAATCCTTAAAGAAGCAGAAACACTATGCGAGAGATGTACTTAACCCATTGACACTGGAGGCTAAACTCTCATACAAGTGCACATCAGGTTGTTGAAACCATGCACACAACACACTCATAGACTGATGTATGCTGAGACACTTAAAAAGCAATCTTCCTAGACGACGAAGATCACCTAAACTACCTGTTGTCAAAGCTATGGCTCTGCAAACCCAAAGACACACAAAAGAAACACTACCTAACACCACACATACTGTCATTCTCATTGGAGCCCCAAACACTAAAATCCTAAGGCAACCAAACACACCTCCCAGGACTCTCATCATAAAGGAGTCCATTATAAGTTATGATGCCCCTCTAACCAGGCTTAACAAGGAGAAGGTATTCCCAGGACTCTCATCATAAAGGAGTCCATTATAAGTTATGATGCCCCCCCCTAACCAGGCTGAACAGGGAGAAGGTATTCCCAGGACTCTCATCATAGAGGACTCCATTATAAGTTATGATGCCCCCCTAACCAGGCTGAACAAGGAGAAGGTATTCCCAGGGCTCTCCTCATAGAGGAGTCCATTATAAGTTATGATGCCCCCCTAACCAGGCTGAACAAGGAGAAGATAACCGTTAGTTGCTTATCTGTAAGCCAGGATCTACCAAATCACACATACAGTCAAGTGATTATGCCACAGTTACCAGTATGTTTCCATTATAGTCCATGTAGGTGCAAATGACAGGAGGTGTACCTCCCTGGACTATATGAAGGTAGACATTATGGACCTTTCAGACTGTGTGTCAGCCTGGTATGAGCCTACAACTGAGCAGCATATTACCAATAGTGAGGATGATGCCACAATATGAGAAAAAATGATTTCAACAACGTCCTGCATTTCTGGTGTCATTCTAAGGGGATCCAGTATTTGTCAGCTTGGGAGGGCATGGCTAACGGACCACTTCGCTTTGTCAAGGATGGTCTGCACCTGTCCTCACTAGGCATGGGAGGGCATGGCTAACGGACCACTTCGCTTTGTCAAGGATGGTCTGCACCTGTCCTCACTAGGCATGGGAGGGCATGGCTAACGGACCACTTCGCTTTGTCAAGGATGGTCTGCACCTGTCCTCACTAGGCATGGGAGGGCATGGCTAACGGACCACTTCGCTTTGTCAAGGATGGTCTGCACCTGTCCTCACTTAGGCATGGGAGGGCATGGCTAACGGACCACTTCGCTTTGTCAAGGATGGTCTGCACCTGTCCTCACTAGGCATGGGAGGGCATGGCTAATGGACCACTTCGCTTTGTCAAGGATGGTCTGCACCTGTCCTCACTAGGCATGGGAGGGCATGGCTAACGGACCACTTCGCTTTGTCAAGGATGGTCTGCACCTGTCCTCACTTAGGCATGGGAGGGCATGGTTAACGGACCACTTCGCTTTGTCAAGGATGGTCTGCACCTGTCCTCACTAGGCATGGGAGGGCATGGCTAATGGACCACTTTGCTTTGTCAAGGATGGTCTGCACCTGTCCTCACTAGGCTTGGGAGGGCATGGCTAACGGACCACTTCGCTTTGTCAAGGATGGTCTGCACCTTTCCCCTTTAGGCTTTCGAGTATGGCAAACATTTTATCCACCCCTATAGTGCCTTTTTTAGGCAATGCCAAATTGACCAAACTACCAACATAGCAATATCTCAACTAAACCACAAGGTGTTACTGCTCAGTGCCAGGAGCCTAATTTAAGAAAAAATATGCTCCCTTCATGCCCTGCTTAACCCTCTTAGAAGGTAGATGTGTGCAGTTACTGAGGCATGGTTTAAAGCAGAGAGTACCCTGGTAGTGCAAGCTTTCAGAGCCTTCCACACTTTTAGACCAATAGTCGCACAAACAAGGGCCAAAGGTGGAGGTGTCTCTGTACATCGGTAACATCATTCCTCTAAGATGGTTAAAGGATAATGTGCTGGAGTCCCTCCATGTGCAGATCATAAAGGATGATGTGCTGGAGTCCCTCCATGTGCAGATCATAAAGGATGATGTGCTGGAGTCCCTCCATGTGCAGATCATAAAGGATGATGTGCTGGAGTCCCTCCATGTGCAGATCATAAAGGATGATGTGCTGGAGTCCCTCCATGTGCAGATCATAAAGGATGATGTGCTGGAGTCCCTCCATGTGCAGATCATAAAGGATGATGTGCTGGAGTCCCTCCATGTGCAGATCGTAAGGATGATGTGCTGGAGTCCCTCCATGTGCAGATCATAAAGGATGATGTGCTGGAGTCCCTCCATGTGCAGATCATAAAGGATGATGTGCTGGAGTCCCTCCATGTGCAGATCATAAAGGATGATGTGCTGGAGTCCCTCCATGTGCAGATCATAAAGGATGATGTGCTGGAGTCCCTCCATGTGCAGATCATAAAGGATGATGTGCTGGAGTCCCTCCATGTGCAGATCATAAAGGATGATGTGCTGGAGTCTCTCCATGTGCAGATGATGTGCTGGAGTCTCTCCATGTGCAGATCACAAAGGATGATGTGCTGGAGTCCCTCCATGTGCAGATCACCACAGACAAAATCTCATAGCATATCGTAGCCAGCTATAGGTCACCCTCCATGTCCCAAGAAGCTCACAGTGCATACTTGGACCTACTGTAGACACTTTCCAACCAATCAAACATCCTACCCATGGGCCACTTTAATTATCACTCTATAGACTGGGAATCCTACATGGCTTCAAATATACAGGCACAGAGATTCCTGGACTTCATAAATACAAGCACCCTTGATCAAATAGTGAATACACCCACTAGAGGCTCCAACATACTGGACTTTTTGCCCACAAATATGGAAGAGTGCTGCCCCCCCCCAAAAAAAATGTCTCTTCATCCCAGGTAAGGTCCAACCACGAAGCTGTCTCCTCCTAAATCAAAATCAACTTTGTAATTCCATTAAAGCCAGTAACAGGAACTATTCCAAGGCAAATTACCATTTATTATGTAATGGTTTGTCAAAGTACAATGCCCCTCCAAAGCCTAAGAGCACAGCAGCCTACGCTGAATTGCTCTCAGAAACTCTTTACATCCATGTCGGTGGTTGCATAGAGGCTGCTGATGTCTTTCTATTCAGTGTTGCAGTATTTTTTACATACGAGTTGTATTCTACCCTACAACCCAACATCTGGTCAGCATACAAAACCTTCAAGCTACTTGCCAATACTTGGGATGTCGCACATCTGCTTTGACAATGTAAGCCATAAAAGGATGTCCACACATACCATCCTCCGAACTTTTCTGCTGCCATTTGGGAGGTTGACTCGTATGTTCGGTCTGCAGTTGGATTTCATGTGTGTGCGCTACCAACTTCAGATAAGTGTCCCGTTGGGGATTTTATTCTTTGTCACTGCCCGCGCTTTTGTTCATGTCATCCAGGAAGGGCAAGTGTAGATGTGAAAGGCAGATTCCCCATAAAGACAACCACAAGCTCTATTTAGGGCTTAGAACTTTACATAGCTGACTTTCGGCTCTTAATTTGTATCTTGAGAATCAGTGGCTCAAATGTCTGGCTAAAGACATTATGGAGGGTGCTAGGGGCCCTTCGGCCGAGCCAAGTTTGAAGAGGAAGGTGAGTAAGCTGAAACCTGAATCCTCTTCCCCGCTGCAGCTTCTACTTTGGACGTATCCCTTGAGGTCTGTGAAGACCCGGTGCTGTGGTCGGATCCGCTTCTTTGGCAGGTACTTCTGTGTAAGCTGCTAAAGGAATGGATCCCAGCACGTCCGAGGCTTTGCAGACGTTCTGTTCAGGTTACGTGGGGAAGCCATTGCTTGTAGTGCTGGAGGACTCTGGTGACGTTCCTGCTGCTGCTGAACTTGCGACTAGGGATCTGGCCTCATCTGCCGTTAGGCCTATGTTGGGTTCCTCCTCATCTGCTCAGCCAGAAAGACATGTTAATAAAAGACCAAACATCCTAGTGCTCCTCCTCCTCAGTCGGATTGGGAAGCTTTTTCCCAGGGTCTCATTAAGGCCTTGATGGCATTGAAACCTTCTTCCCCTGCTGTCTTTCTCTTCCAGTTCAGGCTGCTGGGTGTCGGGTACTGTTTTTCATTCTGAGGATTCCTTCTCCTCTGATGATGACTCCTTGACATATTCCTCTCACACTGCTTCCCACTGGAATACGCTTCTCCTGAGGAAGAATCTAATGTAGGGGATTCGCCTCAGGAGGAAATTTCATTTGGACAAACTATTGACAAAATGAGGGAATTCTTGAAATGGAATTCTTCCCAGATTTCTGAAGAACAGAAGACGTAGTATGACCTCCTTCCGATGGAGGTTCCTTGACCCTCAGAAGTTCATCCTATTCTTCCAGCTTTCCTAGATGCTTTTGCATCCTCCTCTAAAGCTGCAGACTTTCAGGCTCCTGCCCCCAAGTGGCCAGATAGATTCTATAAGGTACCTGATGACTGTAAGTTTCTCTATAAGTGCCCCTCTGCAAGTCAAGCTGTGGTCTCCATAGCCTCAGACAAGTCTTCCTGGTTATCCCTTTCTGCCAAGCTTCTCCCATCTGATAAGGAGAGCAAAATTCTAGAGAGACTGGGTAAAAAGGTGTACACCTCTTCTACTTTAGCTGTCAGAGCTATTAATTACCAGTCGCACATGTACAGGTACTCTTTAGCTTTGCTTTTTCAAGCTTGACATGCTTTGTCTTCTTTGCCAGATTCTGAGATTAAATCTCATGTCATGTCACCTTTGGCTGCATCCTCTCAGGTAGCCAGACATTCTATTAAGTGCAGCTCTGATGCTGTAGAGGCATCATCTAGAGCTGCTACTGCGTCTGTGCATAGGAGGCATTCCTGGTTGAGACTTCAACTGTTACTTGATATTAAGGCCAGGTTATTAGATGCCCCTCTGGACAAGGCTGCTGTTTTGGACCAGCTGGTGCAGAGTTATTTAAGGCCCTGCAAGAGAAAGAGAAGGAACTTCAGAATCTTAAGCACCTGTTTGTTTCTCCAGTCCCTAACATTTATAGAAATTATCCGGTCAAGACATCCTTTGTTAGGAGACCTGCATGTACCTCCGCTGCTTGTTCTGCTAGGTCTAAGAAATCTTCATAAAGACCCCCCTCCGTCGAAAATACCTTCTTCAGCTCCTTCTCAGCACCTTATCAGGCCAGACCAAGTTCTCCGTGACTATCAAGGTTCTTTCCCAATTCATACTCCTCTTTCTCTTTCCTTTCCAGTCTAGACAGAGAGCTCTCAGGATGCCTGGATTCTGTCCATTATCCAAAAGGGATACATTTTGGCTTGGAAGAATCTCTCTCCTTTCATGTGGATTTCTCAGCCCCCCCCTCCAGTCAGAATTTTTCCAGAACTCTTTTTTCAACTGCTGTCTCAAGGCACCATATAGACAGTTCCTCGGGATCAGAGTGGCAGGGGTTTTTACTCAGGGATCTTTCTGGTCCCAAGAAATGATGGATGTTGTGTAGTCCAATCTCACCTTCATTTTTATGTATGGGTTCGGAGCCGATCCTCGACTCTAATTCTGCCGATTTATAAGCTCGAAGACTTCTGGTTGGCTTGTGGCTAAGCAGGTATCCCATAGTGCACCAGTACAAACCCCAGATCTCATTTGCTGCGTCGACGAGTTTGGTTGTGCTTCTCTTGGCTCTGGCTAAGTGTTAACTTTTTTCTTGTTTACATTGTCTAAAATATTGGTCAAAGATATATTAGTTTAGTACAGTTGTTGTTGCATTAGTATTTGTTAGTGTAGGTTACTAATTCATAGGTAATTAGTTCTTTGCACCCTTTGGTGCAAGCGTGGGCCTTGGGCTTGTTAATGTATTAATTTGCTTTGTGGTAACCTGTGTACCAGTTTCTTACTTAGTGCGGATAGCTTATTAGCATTAGCGTTTTTTTTGTTTTCCAGTCTACAATTTTGTAGAGCAGTTTTGTTTTTTTGGTGGTTATCCGCTGGTGTTCATTCCTACGGTTGTAGAGTTCGTTTTTGAAACTCCAGTTCCAACTTCCTCTGTTAATCTTTAACAGATTCAAGGTTTTTCTGTGCGTGTGAGAATTTTTGCTGGTCTGTTTAAGTTAGAACTAGCTGTCCCTTTTCTGTCTGGACTAGGCCATTTTAGTTAGAGGACCTAGTCCTCGTGGTGTCTCTTCCTCCTCCAGGGCTAGGCCCGTTTAAGTTAGAGGACCTAGTCCTCTGTCTTACTTCCCTTCACTTCCCCTGTCGTCTGTTTGTATGTCTAAAGAGGTTAAGGAGCACAAGCCTATGGGCTTCAAGAAATGCACGAAGTGTTCCCAAAAAATGTCATTGACGGATGGTCATGGTGTATGTGTCTATTGCTTAGGGGCCATCCATTTGCAAGAGACTTGCTTGTTTTGTCATGCCTTCTCCCCTAGAGTGTTACAGGAGAGGAGGAACAAGCTAATTCTAAAGGGTCTGTTAAAGCCTTCCTTTGAGGAAGCCTTGTCTAGCTCTTCTTCTTCTTCCAAGTCCACTAAATCTGTAAAGTCCAAGTCTTCGAAAAGACCTTCTCCGGCACCGGCTGGTGTCTCAGAGCCGCCTCCTAAAATGGCAAAATCTGCCTCATCGGCTCCACTGCCTTCGGAGCCGACTGAGAGCAACATTGTGGTGACAGGGTTGGATCCCAATTTGTCAGAGCCTCCCCCTGAATTTATGGAACCTGCTATTCCTCCAAGGTCAAGATCCCCAACTATGTCCTCCAGGTCTTCCAGGAGCCTTTCAGATGAAGATGTGGAGAGGGTGGTCCTGAGATTGCTGAAGTCGTCTGCTCTATCTAAATTGTTGTCGGCTCTGACCTAGTTGGTTCCGAAGCCTATGAAACCTGTTATACCTTCGATTGTTATTCCTCCTCCTAGCCAAGCTGGTTTGTCGGAGTCGGAGGGCTTGGTGCCATTGGTGGAACCCTCGGCTCCAGCTCCACTTGCGGTTGCTTCGGAGCCAAGCACTGCTCTGACACCTTCGGTGTCCTTTGTGTCCAGGGGCCGAAGCTCTCCGGTTGGCGCCGAAAGGGAAGGTTGAAATCGGTCTTCGGTTCCGTGTCTCCCTCTCGGCACATCGGCTGGGGTGAGTTCGGACCCTGCATCTATCTTGGAGCCGATAGCTCTTGCGCCGATGGCGTCCTCTCTCTCTTCGGAGTGGGAGAGGTCTTCGGAGCCAGAGAGTTTGGCATTCAAGATGATGAGAATACTGTGCAAGTCACCAGTTGCCACCAAGGGTACCAGCACTCTTTCCTCTAGAGCACCCATTTCTGTCTCAGCCCCTACTCTGTCCGGAGACGACAGAGACCCTCAGCCTCAGGAGCCACTGGCTGGTGGCCCCCCCCCTCTTCCTTGACCTCCCCAGAATGTCGTCTTGAGGAGCCCCCCAGGAAGAAGACATGCAAGAGGAAGCATGTTGACTCCCAGGATGAGTCTTTGACATCTGACACTGACCTCGAGGAGTCAGAAGGGTCCCCCAGGTCGTGCTCTGATGATGTCTCCTTCATGGACGTCCTGGAGATCCTTAAGCAGAGTTGCGGCTAGCCCACTGTTAACTCTTCTGATGAGGAGTCGGTGTACCTGAAGGCTTTCGGGTCTCAACCTTTTGCCTCTTGGGTGTCTCCATCTTTTGACGAACTGATGGATTTAGTTAGTCGAAAGGTGTGGGATACTCCTGATACCATGGAGCCAGCCCCTAGGAGTCCCAACAAGTTTCTTTCTGCCCCTCCAGATAAACAATTTTTGTCCAAAGGTGTCCCGGTAGATGCCATGGTGGTGGCGGCGGCCACTAAGATGGAGCTTGCTGACACTACTGTCCATCCGCCGAATAAGGAGTCTCAACAGATGGACAGGTACGGGAAGCGTGTCTTCAGTTCAGCGGCTTTTACTCTTCGATCGTTGAACTATCTCACTCCACGCAATTGCAGAGGGATCTCCTTAAGGAGTTGGGAGATTCTATACAGGCTACATGTACTGAGGGAGTCTGTGACACGATTTCTGCTCAGTTGTCCACCCTGAATTCTATAGTTAATGCCTCCATGCGGCTTATTTCTTGTGTGGCTGATGGAGTGAGTAGAGCAGTGGGGTCAGGAGTTGCCCTAAGGTGTCACTCCTCGATGCGCTTGTGTAATTTTGCGGAATCGTTCAAATTCACTTTCACCAACACCCCTTTTGATGGTTCCTCATTGTTTGGATCCAAGGTGAGGGATACACTCACTCGGTGTGAGCAAGAAGGAAAGATGCTCTCTGCAGTGGGAGTAGTTTTACTGTTCCCTCTAGACCATACCCTAAAGGTCAAAGGGGCAGTAAACTGTGGTTCAAGAAGTCCCAGAGGGTCTTTCCGGACACACAGGATGAACCCTCCTTTAGAGGCAGAGGAGGAAATGGGAGACGTTGCCCTAGAGGCAGGGACGGTCCTCAATACCAAAAAGGTCATGATTCCTTTCGGGGACGGCCTTATCAGCATTCCTGATATGGGGCCCGACTAGAGCGGGTCAGGGGTCGCATTTCTTTGTATCCAGAAGCCTGGCTAAGTATAACCAAAGACAAGTAGGTACAAAGAGTTGTTACCAGAGGTATACCTTTTCCCTTCCACGGTGTGTTCCCAAGAAGATTCTAGATGTACCACCCAATCTCGGGGATCAGGCAACTGTGGAGTTCAACAAGTTGCTCTTAAAAAGAGTTATCCAACCTGTCCCAGCAGACCAGATAGGATCCGGAACTTACTCCAGGTTCTTTTTAGTTCCAAAACGAACAAGAAACTGGAGGCCAATATTGGACCTCAGCAGATTAAACGAATCTGTGAGGAAGGACAAGTTTCGGATGGTAACACTGCAGTCGATACTCCCTTTGTTAGGGAAAGACTATTTGATGTGCTGAATAGATATCCAGGATGCCTACTACCATATAAAAATGAACAAGCATCCAGGAGTCATCTACGCTTCCAGCTGGGAGCCAGTCACTAACAGTTTCGTGCTCTGCCCTTTGGTCTCACCACAGCCCCCAGGGTGTTCACCAAATGCATGGCAGTAGTGACAGCTCACCTGAGACATTAGGGATTCCAGGTATTTCCGTACTTGGATGACTGGCTCCTGACCGCCCCCACCAGGCATCTATTTCTCCAAAACAGGGAGGCCACTATTCAACTTTGTGCTCAAGTAGGGATCTCCATAAATTGGGAAAAATATGCATTATTGCCCCCTCAATCTGTGATTTTTATAGGCGCAGAAGTAGACACAGTGAACATGACAGCTCGTCTTCCTGCCGAAAAAGCACAAAATTTAATCTTTCAAATTCAGCGCTTTCTCCTGTTGCGGAAGGTCAAAGCAAAGTGGGTTCTTCAGCTCCTTGGGACTATGGCATCCACCATCCTATTAATACCATTAGCCAGGTTACCCATAAGAGTTCTCCAGTGGCTTCTGTTTTCCCAATGGTCCTTCCGATATCTTCCACTGAATCACTCTATTATGCAAACAGAATCATGCAAGGAGGACCTCCTGTGGTGGATAGCACCCAGCCAGTTGACGACAGGTGCCCCCTTTCCCCTTTGTTCCTGCCCAACCAGTTGCCATGGTGACCACGGTTGCCTCCCAGATCGGGTGGGGGGGCATTATCTCGGCAAGACTGTCGAAGGCAAATAGTAAGAACACGAGGTTCACCTGCATATCAATGTTCTGGAGATGAGGGCAGTGCTCCCCTAGTCAGGCTTCACTATGTATCTGTCTCAGGGTCACGTATCCTTATGTCCTCCCATAAACCTTCAACTAGGAGACTATATGGCAGTAAATGGAAACGTTTTTCTATTTGGGCACAGAAAATGAATCTAGATCCCTACACTGCTTCTGTCCTTGTAATTTTGGAATTTCTCTCCAAGCTTTTTCAGGAAGGATCTGCCGCTGCCACTATCGGAGTTAATTTGGTGGCTATTTCTCATTTCCATTTAGGATTTCCATACACCAATTTAATGTCTCGTCTCATAAGCTATGAAAGACCTTTTTGAAAGGAGCCACTCTGTTGAGGCCACCTCTTCAAGAACCTGTGACTTCTTGAGATTTAAATTTTGTATTGTCCAAATCAACATCTTCCCCATTTGAACCTTCTTACTCATCCTCATTGAAATGTTTGTCTTGGAAGACTTAGTTTTTCGTGGTTTTTCGTGGCTATCACATCTGCTAGATGGGTATCGGAGTTACAAGCCTTATCTGTTAAGCCACCTTATTTGATCTTTCATAAAGACAGGGTCTCACTGTGTACTAACCCCTCCTTTGTTCCCAAAGTATGTTTTCACGCCACCTTAAATCAATCCATAGAACTCACAGTTTTTTTCCCTAATCACTATAATGCAGCTTGAGTATTGGTTTCATCAGCTAGACGTTCATAGACAGCTACATTTTTATTTGCATCGGACCAAGGAGTTTAGGAAATCAGATCCAGCTATTCATTTCCTTTTCTGAATCTAGATTGGGCTTACCAGTTTCTAAAGTGACACTGTCTAATTGGATTTCCAGTTGCATAGCCTTTGTCTACAATTCGGGGGGCAGACCATTACCCTCCAAGATCAAGGCTCATTCTACCAGGTCTCTGTCTACCTCTGCAGCTTTTCAAGCCAGGGTCTCACTTGATAATATTTGTGCAGCAGCTACGTGGGCTACCCCTCACACTTTTATTACACATTACAAATTGGATTTAGCTTCCAGCGCTAGAGCATCCTTTGGCTCCACGGTGTTTAGGAGTATTTTCCAGTGAGCCACCCAAGAATAAGGCGCTAGGGATGCTGTCCCATACGCGAAAATGAAGGTGAGATTGGACTACACAACATAAAGAAGTTATGTACTGACCATTACGTTCCATGTTGGTAGTCCATCTCACCCTTCATTTTTACCAACCCGCCCTCCTGCCCCCATCCTGGAAGAATCTGGAGGTATTAATATTTTGGTTATCTTTGGTTGGAGACCCTTTAATATTGGTTTGTCTTTATGGTTATTTCTTCTAGTGAGCAGCAAACAAGATCTGGGGTTTGTACTGGTGCACTATGGGATACCTGCTTAGCCACGAGACAACCAGAAGTCTTCGAGCTTATAAATCGGCCGAGTCGGAGCCGAGGATCGGCTCCGAACCCATACGTAAAAATGAAGGGTGAGATGGACTACCAACATGGAACGTTATGGTGAGTACATAACTTCTTTTTCTGGTGGCCAATTGTAGATCTCTCCCACTTACACTTTCCTGCTTGTTCCCTCCTTTCGGATGCTGTCCCTGCAGACGGTTTCCTCTCATTTCACTTCAGGCGTTCATAGCTTTCCTGGATCTCAAAGATGCTTACTTGCATACCCCATCTATCCTCTGTACAGAAAATGCTTGCGTTCCTTGGTGGGTTCTTTGCACTTTCAATTTTCTGCCTTGCCTTTTGGCCTTTCCACTGCCCCAAGGATGTTCACAAAGTGTCTGGCTCCTGCCATTGCTTTCCTGAGGGTTCAGAGTTATCCCTACTTGGACGACCTTCTTTTCCTAGCAAACGATTCAGATCCTTTGTCTCTAAATCTAGGGAAGGCTATTCATCTTCTTCAAAGCCTAGGTTTCATAATCAGTTTCAAAAAATCCAATTTGACCCCATCTCAGGATCACATTTTCTTGGGGTGCAGGTTCAGGACAGATTTCATGATGCTCTACCACCACACAAGGCTAAATCTCTCACTGGTTACATATAAAGACCCCTCTCACTCTTCCTTCCATCTCAGCCCGAGAATTTCTGAGACTCCTAAGATTCATGCCTTCCATGATTGCCAAGTTGCCCTTTGCAGAACTACATATGAGAACATTTCAGTGGTCTCTAAAGACCACCTGGTCCCAGCATGCTCACCCACTGGATGTCTTGATTCCCCTTCTTCCTTGTCTGAAAACAAAGCTCCTCTGGTGGATTCAGCAGCTTTCTCTGAATCCAAGTCTCCCTCTTCTCTTACCCCAGTCTTCTCAACAGCTCCTCGCAGATGCTCCAGACATGGGCTGGGGGGGCTTTTCTTCCAGAAAAGTTCAGGGTCTATGGTCTCCATCTCAGAAGTGAGAGCACATCAGTATCAGAGAAATGAGGGTGCTGCTTATGGCTCTGTTTTCCACCCTCTTTTTCAACTGGGCCCTCTGAAGATCCTTGCAGACAACACCACTATTCTCTGGTACATAAACACAGGGTTACCAAATCTTACCTTCTGTGCAGGCTAGCAATGAAGGTATGGGAGTTAGCAATTCAGTGCAAGGTCGCTCTTCATGCTGTTTTACCTACCATCTTCTCAAAACTCTTTGGCAGACGCATTAAGCAGATCCATGAGACAATCCCATGAACGGATGCTTCACAACAATGTGTTCCTGGACCTGATTCATTGGTAGGGTACTGCACATCTGGATCTATTTGCCGCCCCTCACAACAGGCAACTTCCTCTCTTTTGTGCCAGGAATCCCACATCCTCTGGCTTGGAAGGTGGATGCCCTTTCTTTCTCATGGAAGGGGATGTTTCTTTATGCATTCCCCCCTTCTGTCTCGTACAGAAAGTAGTGCTGAAGATTCAGCAGGACAAACTGAAAATCTTGGTGGTGACTCCCTTTTGGCCAAGGCAGCATTGGTTCCCTCTAGCCACACAGGACAGGGGATCGCCACTTCTTCCACACCTGTCAATTTTGCAACTGATCCTGTGAGTGATCAACTTTTGATCCCTTTCAGGCACCTTTTTTCTCAGGATGTGCTTAGGGTTTTGCAGCAGGCCAGGAAACCCAATACAAGAAAGTTTTATAATGCTAAATAGAAAATATGTTCTATCTGGTGCCTTAAAAGAAATCTAGATCCATTTTGTGTGGACATTCCTGTTGTGCTTTCTTACTTGTGTGAGCTACTTAACTGTGGCTTATCATAATCTTCAGTGAAACTCCACTGCTCTGCTCTTTCTGCTTGCCCGACGCTGTCACCCCCTTAAGCTTCCAGATTGGCAGTCAAGGTTTTTCTTAAAGGCATCCTGCATATTAAGCCCCCAAGGAAGCCAGTTTATTCCCCCTTGGGACCTTAATTATATTCTAGAAAAACTAACTGTGGCCCCTTTTGAGCCTGCAGGTTCTGCTTCTCTGACGTTTTGCAATTGGAAAGTTGTGCTCCTGGTTGCCTTGACTTCTGCTAGGAGGGTTTCTGCGATACAGGCTTTGATGGTACATCCACCTGTTTTGGTTTTCCACAAGGATAGAGTTTCCTTGCCAGCTTAGACCTTCTTTCATGCCTACGGTTGTGAATGACTTGTCTCGTAATCAGTCTATCCAACTGCCTGCCTTTTTGCCTTCACCTTAGTCTTCCAGTGAAAAAGGTTTGCATACATTGTGTGTTGCCATGCAACTTGGATTTTACTTGGACAAGACTAAAGCTATTAGGAAGTCAGATCAGCCTTTTGTGTCATTTCATCCCAGGGCTCTGAGTTCACCAGTTTCTAAACAGACTATTTCTTCTTGGATTTCTAAGGCTATTGTGTGTTGCTACTATTTCCATAGTAAGTCTTTCCCAACTTCTGTCAGAGCCCATTCCTCTAGATCTGTAGCTTCTTCAGGGGTCTTCTTTAAGAGTTTGGACACTAGCTCCATTTAGAGTCTGCTGCTTGGGCCTCTATTCACACTTTTACCAAACATTATAAGCTGGACTCCTTTTCTACGTCCAGAGCAGGGTTTGCAAGGGATATTCTCTATGGATTTGTGGAGAATTCCTCTTTGCAGCCGCCTTCTACTTTTTCCACCTCCCGAGGTTCCAGTGAAGCTGTGGTACTCTCCCGTATATAATGAATTCTGTAACATTGAATAGAAGGACATAGAATAGTGGTGTAAAATTTTACCATAACTATATATGTCCTTCTCCACTGTGCTACAGTATTCCAATTCCTCCTGACTTCCCCATGCATCTTGTTTCTTCCTTGGATGATTTATTGTTGTTGTTTCCTTAGGACTGTTATTCCTCATGGGGCATTCTTGTTCTGAAAATGTTAAGTGCGGATGTCCTTTTATGAAAGACGTCAAAGCAGATAAGTGATGTCCCACGTACTGGCAGTAGTTTGAAACTTTTGTTTACTGGCCAGACGTCAGCTCATAGGGCGGAGTACAACCCATATGTAAAGAGTACTGTAACACCGAAGCAAACTAACAAACTATGGTTATGGTATGATTTTACATGACTATTCTTTCCTACCAGAAGTAAGACCAGGATTAGTCCCAGAAACAAACCAGCCTTGTGGCATCCCAAATTAAACAGGATATACAACAAAAGGAAAAAAAATATGGCAAAAATCAGGAACGGTAATTCCCATAAAGATAAACTGTCATCAAATTAAATAAGGATATAAGACGACTAATTAGGTCAAGCAAAAACAACTTTGAGGTTAAGATAGTTTCGTAGCTGAAAGATAACTGTAAGGCCTTTTAAAGCTATGTCAGAAACCTCAAGAGCAGCCAGCACACAATGTGCTGAACTGCTGGTTAATGGTGCCACATTCACCGAGCCTGGTGATGTAGTTCATAGGTTGGTACTAGGCTATTGGCCCTAGGGCCTATTCAAGCCTAGCCATAACAGTTCGTGGATATTTCTTCCCACAATATTTACTTCCCTGGATCCCTGTCTAGCAGTGAACCTGTTAGTGGATAAATGTTTCCAGCTTTACTCCCTTCTCACCCCCAACCATCCCTCTCCAAAATATCCACCAACTGTAACTAGCGAGCATGTAGTGGCTGCACTTACTAAAGCAAAGAATACAGCTTTGATAGTCCCTGATAATTTCGCAGGATGTCTCCTAAATAATCTAAAGTATAACTTATCACCTATCAGGACCTGGACCCATTATTTAACTATAGCCTTAAAACAGCCTTTGTGCCACATAAATTGGAGGAATGCGATGGTCATCCCCTTCCATAAGGGAGGACCTTCAGCAGATCCTAAATACTACAGATCCATTAGTCTGACTAGTCTTGTATAGAAAACCATGGAAAGAATTATCATTATCAAAATCCACAGTGTTGCTCAGCTCAATGCATATAATAGAATATGCATAATACATATATATTTTTTAATGGTTCCACTTCATATCATCAAATTATTTCATCGAATTTCAAATCATCAAGACCAAATAGTTGAAAACTCATTTCGTCGAAAACTCATATCATCGAATCACAAATCATTGAAAACTATAAAGCAACTAGAAATAACATCCCAGACACTGTTTACTACGTTTATGCAGGGGGTCAAGCCCCCCTGCACCCCCCATGGGGGGGTCCGCCCCCCCACACCCCCGTAATTAAATATACCAACTCCAAGGTCGCTCTACAGTGAGGTTACCCCCCACTGTAGTGCGACCATGGAGTTGGTATATTAAATTATGGGTGTGCAGAGCCCACATAGTGCAGGGGCTTGCCCTGCATAAATGTAGTAAAAACTTTGTGGAATGTTATTTCTAGTTGCTTTATAGTTTTCAATGATTTGAGATTCGGTGATATGAGTTTTCGACGAAATGAGTTTTCGACGATTTGGTCTCTATTTGAAATTCGATGAAATGATAATTCGATGATATGAAGTGGAACCTTTTTAACACATTGTAGCCTTTTCTAGTGTGTTAACCTATGTAACTGCACCTTTTAACCAATGTGAAAGCATTGCATGAAAGCAGGAGTGTTGCTTTAACTGGAAGCTTGCACATTGTATCGTCTTTGATGAAGTACACTAGTTGATTGGCCACTATTTAATTAGATAGGGTTTATAACAGGTTTAGATTACAAGTTTTCTTTAGTTTTGATGAAGGCCTTTTTGAAGGTTGAAAATGCTTAACCTGAGCAACACTGTGGATTTTTAGCTTTCTTTGTGGATTTCTGTGAATATTAAAGTCCTTTTGTGCTGAGCTCCTTGCGGTACCTCATTTTTTGGTGATTTATGTGAACTTTGAGAAGGTCTCTAAGGCAGTTGATGATGGAAAAATAATGCATACTGCCTACCTAGCTCTGGCTAAAACATTTGATACAGTACCCCACTCTGACATTGTCAGCAAACTTATGGAACTAGTTATAACCCCCCTTTATATCACACTGGATAGCTAGCTGGTTTATTGATAGAACCCAGGAGGTTAGACTTGGTGAGTCCACCTCCAAAGAGACCAGTCACAAGTTGAGTCCCCCAGGGCTTTATGCTAGGACTCCTCTTTAGCATCTCCTTTTGGAATGTCAAAGCCTATGTCAAAAGGCCTCTGGCTACCCACGTTTGCAGATGATCGCAGACTGGAAGTAGTCAGTGAACCCCCCCCCCCTCAAGTGAGAACACCCTTTAGGAAGGTCTAAGTCACAAATTGTTTATTGCCAATGCTGTGGCTTAAAACCCAATACCAAGAAATGCATTACACTACCTTTTAGATAGTCTGCCACCCAAGGTAACTACATCATCAATAACACATCATTAATCATTGATTCACTAGTCAGACATCTGGGAACTCATGTTGATATTATCATAGCCTTCGACCAGCATGTGGTCAAGGTAGTAAGAAAATCCTACTACATTGCTCAACTTATAAGCAAGGGCATGGAATCTAGGTCCAGAGAAATTCTCATACCACTGTACTTGGGTGCTCATCAAACCCATCATGGAGTATAATGCCCCCTTCAGTATGTACCTGACCAGACATATGCAGCAATTGAAATGTCCACAAAGGTTCCTTACAAAAAGAATACAAGGAGTAAACAGTCTCTTACACTGATCACCTCAAAGCCCTGTTTCTTTACTCGGTATTGTACAGATTTCTGAGAGGTGATCTTTGCCTGGAATACACAGCATCCCTGGACCCTCTTTTGATGAACCTTGTGCATGTACAAATCACACAGCTACTAGGACTACTAGATTAAAAGACCTGCATTTTGCTTGCAACATAAATAAGACATGTTGAAGACTGAGAGAAAGAGATGATGTTCTTCGGGTTTCACTGTTGCAGTCATTACATTTGGGTTATCTGCTTGCAGGTAGCCCTCAGTCGGCCTGATTAACAAAGTCTTAGGTCCTGCATCGGTTGCTGTCCCTTCTTCCATGACGTCAGGTCATCAGGGGTATAAAGCATACAGCCAATGCTATTACATCAGTCTTTCTTGCCATTCGGTGCCCGAAGCAGAAGCAGTTCGCAAGTGCCGGTCGGTCGACTCCTGAAATTTTCGTTTTCGAGTTTCAGAACTGAAGTCTTCAACTAAAAGCTAAGTACCCCGTTGGGGAAACTTTCTCTTGCTCCTTACTGATGTCAGTAAAAGTTAATAATTGCATTATTTGTGGAAAGCAAATACCTCATAAAGATTTTCATTCATACTGTATTCCTTGCTTAGGCCCTGACCACGATGTACCTTGCTGTTGGTTTTGTGCTTTATTTAATCAGCGCACTATCCCTTGTAGGTACATTTTCGCCTCTAAATATTTCGGTTCTCTGTTTAATTATCCGGAAATGTCGTCGGTTAGCCTTCCGACTACCAGGATTCCGAAAACAAACACAAAGATAAAGACAGAGACATGCTGCCGAGGTCCAAAACTGCCAACGACGCAGCCCCTGATACCCGCTACTTCTGATTCGCAGGCCTCTACTGAGACCCGTTCGGAGTCCGGTATGCTGTGAGATGCTTCAGCTATGGAACCCGTGGATGTCTCTACCTTGGATAGGTCCGGAGCCGCTGTGCAGGCACCGGCTTCTGAGGGTGTATTCAGGCCTACGGACTTGCATATTAAACAGACACCTCCTTCTTCTCTTAGGCCTAAATATCAAACCATGCCTAAAAACCGACGCCCAGGCCACATGCTCAGTCCTCTATGCCCAAAACCAAATGATAACAATGGCTGAAGATCGAATGACTGTAATCAGGGATAGCCAACCCCCCCCCCCCTTTCTAAGAAGCCTAGGACTGAAGTGGTTTGTGAATCTTCTGACCAGGATTCTGTTTTTTTCTGATTCTTCTGATGATCTGGATTTGCCCTTATCTACCTATGAGGATTCTGATGCAGAGGACTCCATTCCCTCTGCTTCCTCTCCAGAGGATTTTTCTTTTGGTGACACCTTACATACTCTAAGGGAGCATTTCCACTGGGAAAGCCAGGATTTTTCTGATTCAAAAAGAGACTTTGGGATTTCTTACTCTTACCTCAGCATAGGTCTTTAGCTTTTCCTCCTGTACTAGACATTGTTGATGATGCTTTTTCAGAATCTAGTTTGACCCCTGATTCCTTGCCTCCTGCTCCCAGAAAACCAGACGGATACTACAGGGTCCCTGAGTCACACAAGTTCCTTTTTAAAAATCCTATTGTGGATCCAGAGACTATTTCACAGGGGCCCAAGGGCATTAAGGCTTCTACTGCTAAAAATCCTGCCCCTTCTGATAGAGATTCCAGGGCGCTGGATAGATTGGGTAAGAAGGTTTACACTTCTGCAACCTTGGCCATTAGGGCTTTAAACTGCCAGTTTCATATGTTAAAGTATCAGCAACATGTTATTGGATTGCTTAAACAGAGAATGATGTTTATTCCTGACTGTGTGGAAAATAAAGATTACAGGATTTAATGCATTCTGCTGAACAAGTTGGAAAACATACTTTGCAATGTGGTTTTGATTCATTAGAGGCCTCTTGCAGGGCCGCTGTTACTGGGTCTGTGCTCAGAAGGCATGCTTTGCTTAAGGAACAATCTTTGCCTGATCATGTTAAAGCTAAATTGTTGGATGCTCCCTTAAATCGGGGCCGCCTGTTTGGCAACAAGGCTGAGGAAGTTCTTAAAAAGATGGAAGATAAAGCTAAATATATGCAAACTGTTAAAAGATTTTTTTACAAGTTCAGCCTCCTAGATTTAGTAGGCACTGGCCCTCTAAGAATTGGTCTTTTCCAGCCCCTTCCAGGTCTTCTCAAGCCAAACCCAGAGACAGCAAAAACCCCCAGGTTTCAGTCCCAGGAGGGACACAGGACTAAGCATTGGGGGGCCTTCACTTCCAATTCTGGGAGTAATAAGACTCCCCCCTATGGTAAACTGTCTCAATGACTTCCTTTTAAAATTTCCAAGCACTTATCAACTGACTGCCCCTTTGGAGGGAAAGATTGATCTTCATGCAAAGAACTGGGAACTCATTACCCAGGACAAATGGGTTTTAAATATAGTGTCCCAGGGATACAGATTTCACTTCCACACGTTGCCAACACCAAGCGGGTTGCCAGACCTACCCCCAAATTAGTGGGAAGAGGCCAAAAAACAAGTACTGTCTCTGTTAAGCATGGGGGCTATTCAGCTGGTGCCAGAAGAGGAAAAGGGACAAGTTATTTACTTGAGACATTTCCTGGTACCCAGAAAAGACAATTCATGGCGTCCTATCCTGGACCGGTCTACTCTAAGCACCTTTTTGGATATTCCAAAATTCAAGATACTGACTCTTCATCAATTACTTCCTATGTTAGGCAACGATGCCTGGTTGACAACACTAGATTTAAAAGAAGCATACGTGCACATCCTAATCGGGGAATCTTGCAGAAGACACCTACGCTTCAAAGCAGGCTGCATGCATCAGTTCTCTGCACTACCCTTTGGCTTATCTACTGTGCCCAGGGTATTCACAAAGTGCCTAGCTCCAGTAATTGCATTTTGCAGGCAAAGAAATATTCAAATATACCCATACCTGGACGATTGTCTAATTCAGGCAGAGGCAGAAAGCCAAGACTTTTGAATCATCTGGCCTTTGTACAAAGGGTTCTTACCTGTCTGGGGTACACTATAAATGAAAAGAAATCACATCTGGTACCCTGTCAACAAATTATATTCCTGGGAGCAAGCTTGAATACAACTTCCCAGATGGCCTACCTCTCGCCAGAGAAACAAACTCATTTGACAACTTACTTCAAAGAAGTGCCCACAAAAACCCTGCTATCTGCAAGACAAATACTGCAACCCTTGGGGTTCATGGCCTCCTGCACTCTTCTAATTTTATATGCAAGACTGCATATGAGGAAACTACAGTAATATCTAAAAAGCCTATGGTGTCAACATTCTCAGGATCTAGAAGCAATGATTCCTATCATACTTTGCCTATGCCTAGAGTTCCCTTGGTGGACAGACGCCTGCTACCAAAACAAGGGACTACCTTTCACACCACCCCCTGCTGCCCAAACTCTAACAAGACACGCATCAGACTATGCATGGGGGCTCACATGGCAGAGAAGTGCATTCAGGGCAAATGGAACCCAAGTCAAATGCAGCTGCATATCAACCAAAAAGAAATGTTAGCTGTACAGAATGCTCTGACAGCCTTGAAGGACCACATTCTTCCAGGACAACTAATGGTAAAGATGGACAACACCACTGTTTTGTGGTACATAAACGAGCAAGGAGGTACACATTCTTACCCCATCTGCAGACTAGCTATGGCATTGTGGAACACAGCCTTGAGTTACCAAGTGCACCTACAAGCTCAATTCCTGCCAGGAAAATTAAATACACTGGCAGACTGACTAAGCAGAAACCTCATGGACCCACACGATTAGAAACTGGAACCAAGGATTTTCAACATATTGACAAGCAAATGGGGGCGCCCAGATATAGACCTGTTTGCCTCTCCCCAGAACTATCAATTGGACAAATTTTGCACAAGGACTCCCCACAAACAAGCCTGGAAAGTGGATGCTCTGTCCTTCAGCTGGAAAAATCTATCAGTCTATGCCTTCCCCCTCTGCCTCTGCTCTCCAAAGTACTACTAAAAATCAAACTGGACAAACCAAGGATGATTTTGATTGCTCCAGACTGGCCACGCCAACACTGATACCCCCTCCTGCGCAGTGTGTCACTGTTGGCCCCATGGCACCTGCCTCAGACTCCTTCCCTGTTGTCTCAGCAGGAGAACCAGATTCTGCACCCTCAGCTTCTAACACTGAACCTTGCAGCCTGGCTAATTACATAATCTCTCCTTTACCATCCCTCAGTAAACCAGTGATGGATATCATTTTAGAGGCAAGGAGGCCTAGCACTAGAAAATTCTATGCTTTTTTTAACATATTAGTACTGTTAACTTGAGAAGCTGACAAATAAGCAAATGTAAATTAACATGAATTTTCTGAAATAAGTCTGTAATTCTCAGTAGTGTTATAAGTGTAAATAACCACTTTTTCTTCCGAAATTGCCAGTTTTAGGATGGATTATGTGGAACAGAACAAAATCTTGAGCCAATATCAGGGACATCCCTGCAAAGAAAAAAAAACAGTTAAGAAGTACATTTGAAAGACATGGGTATAACTTAAATGTTAAACATTTACTTGTTTATCAAAACAACTGTGTACCAATAATATGCAAATAAAACTGAAGTATGATTCTGTATACTATATCATTAATTCTCATGGTCACATCTGTGGTGCAGACTTAATTAAAAAAAAATGCTATTTGCAGTTCCTAATTGTGGGTGCCCTTCAAATATGCTGTTTCTCTCTAATAGAGTATATGGTGTCAGTAATTTGCCCTCATTGCTGTTGGCAGTTTATTGGTGGGTGAGGGGGTCAAAATGAAACATTCTTTGCTTCACATTTCTTCTACCACACAGCAGACCCAGTGTCCCTCCCTCTCTTTTTTTTTTGTGGGTCTTCCTACGCCTTCTGCAGTTCCCCCAACTTGCTCAACATTAGGGTTGGAGCCAGTGAAGAGACTGAGGTGTCTGGAAACAGTGACATACTGTCGCCATGGGGTATTTTGTATTTTCCCTTAATCCGTCCCCTTACCCAATGCCCAGTAGCTTTTCCCAGGGGTGGGATGTGCAGTGGGGAGTATAACACTGAATCCGCCCCATCAAGACTGTTTAATTTGCTGCTGTAAATTTTCTTCATGGTCGCCATAACTGCATAGTACTTCATCTCATATTCAGAGATGTAGCTAGGCGGGGGCAAAGGGAGCAGCTGTCCCAGACACAAAGTATCAGGAGGTGCAATTGGCAGATTCTTATTGTTCAGTAGTGCACTACTTGCATTCATTTCCAAAGCATCAGTGACATTTGTGAAATATGGCTATATAAGAATAAGTGGAAAGAGTGGACTTTTGTTGACTTTGGTAAACTTGTGGAGAACTGAAAAGCATTTGCCTCACTTGCCATTAATGTTTGGAAGGACTCTGAGGGAAAAGGAGGAGGAAAATGTAACCAAGTAAAACAATTTCTGTTTTTCAATATTTGTTTTTTTTCTAAGAAACCATTCACAAATACAAATTGCATATTTTATGGTAAAGTATTTTTAGTTCTTGTATGTGATAAAGTTATTAAACAGATGCCTTTTTTCTTCCTTTTCTCTCCCTCCTTTTTTGGTATTAAGAAACATAGAGCCATTAACACTACAAGAGAGAAAAAAGGCCAAACAAAGCATGTTTAAGTTTAATGGGCTTTAATCTTTGTTTACTGAGGTAGGAGTTGGGGGTAAAAGTACATAGATCATAATATCCAAAGAGCTGATATGGTTTCTCTTACTTTTGCATAGATGAATGTCTGGATTAAGACCCTTGGCTTAATATAATAATAGATTTTAAGTGGAAACAAGTAAATACAAGAACATTGAGTATAATGAAAAGTTTTCGTGTAGCAATAAATATTTCAGCTTGTCTTTCAGGCTGCAATAGACTATTACATTTTTCTTTTTTCTGTTATAGTTCTGTGGTGACAAGTCGATGATAGGGTAGTAGAAGTACACTGCTTTGTTCAAGGCTGAAAGTTAATTATTTATGAATGTATGACATTTGGGGGAGGGGGAATAAAGATTAAAAAAAAACAGACAGTTTAAATAAAACCATGGGTAGTAACGTGTCTTAGCATGGATAACCTCAGTTTTAGTTTAATTAGGGCCTGTGTTAGCAGCTATCTATCCGGTGCAAATGTTCCTATTAGGAGGGATAAACTTCATAGTTGTGTGTTTGTCAAGGGGGTTGGAGTGCTCTGTGGGGTGTGTGTTTTTTGAGGGCTTTTGTTAAGACAAAAAGTCTTCTAAACTATCACAAGTTCCAATGTTGATCAAAATGTATATAAGGATTGACCTGCTAAATACGAATGGGTGTGTGTATCACAAAAGCTGGAAATTAGACATTTAAAAACACGTGGGATGTGGTTTTACAGGTATAGACAAAAGAGAAACAAAACTTTATATTAAATGCAGAGTGCAAAAAGCAGTGGTACAGGAGATACATTTGGAATGAACTGAGCATGTAAATTTGATTAAGGATTTCAGGATGACTGTTCGGGACATAGGAATAAGAAGACTACATTTATTAATTGCCAGAGGTGATCCAGTAGTGATAGAAGAAAAAAAAATAATTGCAGAATTGTAGTAGTAAGGGGCTGCTGGCAAGGAATGAGGATTAGAGTGCATGTATTTATATTCCACCTAAAGCTGCTATTTTGGAGCTTAAAATATTGGGAGAAATAATTGGCTTTCAGGAAACTACTCAATGCTAGAAGTCTAAATCTCAAAATGCACTCACTCGAGGCACTCCTTAAAATGAAGAACATCGATATCTGTGCAGTGACCGAGACCTGGTTCAAGGCTCCAGAGAGCACCCCTATAATGCATCCGAGGTTATCCAAGTGCAACTAGCTCTGGGCAAAACTGCAATCCAAATTGTAGTTTGCTGCAGATCCCCCACCATGCCCAGGATTCCCACTCCTCTTTTCTTGATATACTGGAAAATATTAGGGTTCAACCAATCACCCTAATAATGGGCGATTTCCACTACCCCACCATTAACTGGGAAAACTACTCATGCACCAACTTTTTTGCTCAACGCTTTCTGGAATTTATAAATTCCAATGCCCTGGATCAACTTATCCACACCTCCACCAGGGGCAACAGTATCCTAGACCTAGTCATTACCAACATGAGTGACTGGTGTTCCACACCTGTAGTCAAATCCTTGTTGGTCCGATCCAACCATAAGCTAATCACCCTAGATATCCACATCCCGCCCCCACCCCCTGTTAAGGAAACCAGGGTAAAAAATTTCTCCAAAGCCAACTTCATGCTTCTTAAGATAGAAGTGGCGAACTTGAATCCTACTCAAATGCGCTCTATAAGCACTTACACAAGTGCATGGATCGTGCTATCCCAAACAGAACCAAGATGCTATCCTCCAAAAAAAGGAAGCCAATCTGGTGGTCCCCTGCCATAAACAAACTGTACAACAGAAGGAAGAAACTGTTGCAAAAGAGAGTAAAATCCCATAAGTTGATGAGCTCCCCTGGTCAACCTCAGTAAGAAGCTGAGATCCCTTCTAAGATCCTCCAAAGCTAGCTACGAAAACAAAATCACCACTGATTCTAAGAACAAACACAAAGCATTCTGTAGCTATGTCCTACATGTAAACCAATCGATCAAAACCATCAATAAAAAACTAGGGTCACTTTACAGAGTAAAAGCTTTCCTAACCCCTCCAACCAGAATTGCCATAGCTCGCTCTCACCCACGTTCAGCACTTCTGTATGCATCCCCCTATCTAATCTAAACAAGACTGTACTTAAACTCTTAACCTGCTATAATCACATTGCCAGGTTTGCCACTGGCCTGCCTTTTAGGACACACCACTGCATCAATCTTAACAAGCTTTGGTGGCTTGAACTTTCAAGTCTAATACAATGTAACCTACTGATCATGGCTTATAAAAGTCTTTATAATCCGGATAATACTCCAGCACTTAAAAATCTTATCAACCCCTATAATAGTCCACAACTGCTTCGATCCTCTAACCAACTACTAATTCAGACAAGCAAAATTAACAATGCAGCTGGTGATGCCCTCTTTGCAAACTCTGTAGCCAGAGCCTGGAACCACTTCCAGCTGATATTACTTTACTCTGCTCCCTTGGTCAATTTAAAACTAGACTCACTCAACATCTGGCGTTAAATTGGCTATGATACTGCATCAAGCCTGGCTAATTCTCATCAAGAATGTGTAAAATCTGCTAATCCGCTTACTGTTGAATGTACCCTTAACTTTCACCAGGGAGTAACTCTAACCTGTGGAACTTGTTTATTCATGTTTGCTTATGTAATCTTTGTCAATATCATATTTGCAACGTGTTTTCATTGTTTTTATTGTATCTGCTTACCTTGGAGCTTTACTCCCCGGGCCTCTGCTGAAAATGGACATGAATCCAGTTGGACTATCCCGGTCAACAAATGTAAAATAAATAAATAAAAATGTCAAGAATCTCAATGGCAACACCCAGACCTGTGCTGAGTTACAGCACAACGGCACAAAAATTACAGAACCAGCTGATATTGTCAACATCCTGGCAGATAGGTTCAGTGCTAACTTCACCCCCCTCTCACCCCCTAAAGGGCCCATGTCTATACAGGAAGAATGCAGAGTCCCTGTAATCACAACTATGCAGGTGAGAGCTGCACTCTCTAAAGCCTGAAACACAGCATCTGTGGGACCGGACAACATCACAGGCTGCATTTTACACAAACTTCAGAACAAACTGGCTCCCCACCTAAGCACCATGTTCAATCATAGCCTCACATCAGGCTTTGTGCCCACTGAATGGCACACAAACAGTTATCCCACTACACAAAGGGGGAGCCACCACTGATCCCGGGAACTATTGCCCTATTAGCCTGTCGAGCCTGGTTTGCAAGGCCATGGAACGTATCATGGAACTCCTCAACAAAGACATTGGTAACCTCTAAACTCTGGACCCCACCCAGTTCAGGTTTGTGAAAGGCATATCATGCCTCCTGAACCTGATCGACTTCTTTGAGGCAGTCACCAAAGCCGTAGACCAGGGTAAATTGGTTCACACAGCCTATCTTGTTGCCTAGGCTTTCAACGCCATCCCCCATTCTGGAATTATAGCTAAATTCACTAAACTTGGTATAAACCCTATGTCACAAGATGGGTTGCCAACTGGCTCACTGACAGAACCCACACTGTAAAAGTTGCAGACTCCAAATGTGACTTCAAACCAGTGACAAGTGGAGTACCACAGGGTTCAGTCCTGGGTCCTCTCCTGTTTGGTATCTACTTCTCTGAAGTACAGGCTAACACAGAAGGCCTCTGGCTAATGAAGTTCGTAGATGACTGCAAACTAGGAGCCATAGTCAAGTCCCCAAATGATGTGGACATCCTACAGAAGGGCCTCAATGAGATAGATGCTTGGTGTCAGAGCCATGGCTTCAAGCTCGATGCCAAAAAGTGCACTGTCATCCCCTTTGGTAAAAATTCTGTACCCATGAACTACTACATAGGCAGCAGTCTAGTTAACACCGAATGTGTGATAAGAGACCTTGGGACACAGGTGGACAGTAGTCTCTCCTTTGATAATCCCATACCACAGTAGTCAGGAAGTCCTTCTACATGGCACACCTCATCACAAAAGGGTTTTCATCCAGTAAAAAAGAGGTAATTGTTTCCCTCTACTCAATGCTCATTAGACCCATTATAGAGTACATTGCCCCTTTTGGAATGTACGTCACAAGACATCTGCAGCAGCTGGAAAGGCCACAGAAGTACCTCACAAAGAGGATTACTGGCCTCAAACAGATATGCCCTACACTGACCATCTCAAAAAACCCCAGCATTACTCCATAGCATATCACCTACTCCGAGGTGATCTCTGCCTAACATATAAAGCTATGTCAAACCCAGAGCTGCTGGACATGCTACACCTAAAGAAATCCCAAACCCTCCTAGCTACATGCTCTAGGAACCTAAACCTTGTCACCACAATAAACAGGACATGCTGGAGAGAGAGAGAGATTTCTGTCCCAGAGACTTCCCATACTCTGGAACAAGCTACCCATTTATGTCTAGCAAAGTTCCTCATTAACATTTTTCAAGATAAATCTTGATGAGTGGATGGGAAATAGGAGATACATCCCAGGGATCACTTCTGTGGCTCTACTTGACAGTGGCACAGGCAAATGACTTTCTTGGGTGGCGTAAGCCAGGGAACCTTGTTGGCTAGGCTTACTTAGGCCCTTGGGCCGATAGCCTAGTACCTACCACTGAACCTTTGAACATATAGTTGGGGAGACTGATTTGCGGCATTGTGGTTGTATCTATATAACAAAAGGGGGCAGATTTATAAAGAAATTTATGAAAATGTTTTGTTATGAAAAACGTGAACTTAGTAGCAGAAACTCATGAGAGAATTTACATATTTTCCCCAAGGTACAATAACTGGGCTAGACTTGATAGAAATTACATGTCACAGGAATATGTTGATTTAATTGAGAGCTTTGATGCATCCTGTGACTATTTCAGATCATGCACTAATTACTAAGATATAAAATGTAGGGTATTGAAGTAAAGAAGAGACACTGGTGCTTACCCATTTACCTTTTAAAAAGAGAGGAATTTAAGGAATGAGTACTGGAAGTTATACAGAAGTTAGCGAAGATGGAAAGTACTGCAGAAGTTATAGCTAGTGAGTGGGATAAACTGAAAGTGGAGTTTAAAAATAGGGTAGAAATAAAAGAAAAAAAAAGATTTGGTTAAGAAGTAATAAGAACTATTTAATGGAGCTGACAGAGGTTAAAGTTTCATAGTATAAGAGGAGCTCCCAGAACAATTGGAAACACAGTTGCAGAGTGCTAAAGAGAAAGTAAAGGAGCACCTGTATGGTATACATGAGTTTAGAAAGATTGCTGTTAAGCAACGTTTTTTTATATCTCCAGGGAATAAAAACTTTTGGCATTAACAACTTAAGGCAACAAAGTAGAAAGGGTTGTTGCCAAACTTAGGGAGCCTCTAACAAGCAAGGAAAATAACCAGAGATCCTGTAGAGGTCTTGGAGATATTTCAGAAGCTTTATGAACATTTCTATAAAGCATAAAAGTGGGGAAATCAGTAAAAAGCATAAATGGACATATTTGTGGAAGACTTAAAATGCCAAGGTTAGAGGTAGATGTGGCACATCGAGCAGCAGTTAAGATTGGAGGCGATGAGATAAAAATGGTGATGTATAACCATGCTATAGGAAAGTCTCAAGGAATAGATGGTATTCCAGTGGAAATTTGCTTGTTAAGAGGGAAGAAAGAGTTGCAGATCTGGGAGGTTCTGTTTAACAGTATTTT